>NC_056748.1:983691004-983843504 GCF_019279795.1 Protopterus annectens | reverse complement strand
TTGCGAAAAGTCTGTTTTGTCGCCTTGTCGCTATTACCTTCATAGGCGCAAATCTAGACACAGTCAGCATGTCTGAGACTAACAGATCAGAGAATAACAGACATACGAAAACTGGTCTCGCTTCTTCAACAACAACAGAGCCAAAGCCAGGTTAGTTCTGAAAGTATTAGGGATTATGGCTGCCATTCCTCTACTTCTATTAGCCAGATTCCACATGAGAATCCTTCAATGGATGCTCTTCACACAATGGTCATACCAACAACTTCCGATGTCTCACACCATTATGATTACGCAAACATGCAAGAATCATCTTCTGTGGTGGATGTCTTCCCTCAGCTCTTCTTGGGAAGACCCTTTGTTCCTTCCCTCCGGTTGCTATTCTGACAACGGACGCCTCCCTGATCGGGTGGGGGGGGCATTATCAGGGCAGAACTGTCCAGGGCATATGGCAACCAGACGAATGCCACTTGCATATAAATGTTCTAGAGATGAGAGCAGTGCTTTTAGCGTTGCAAGCCCTTCAAGACTCTCTTCCCCTGGGAACGATAGCAATCCAGATGGACAATATGTCTGTAGTGTGGTATATCAACAAACAAGGCGGAACCAGGTCCTATCCCCTATGTCGAGAAGCACTCAGACTGTGGCAATGGGCGATTTCTTCTCAGCGTTTTCTGATAGCAACGCACATCCCAGGGAAGTCCAATCAAATCGCGGACAAGTTGAGCAGGGCTATCCTCATGCCTCACGAGTGGTCTCTGAAAGATTCTATTGCGAGAAAAATTTTTCTCAAGTGGGGTCAGCCTTGCTGCGACCTTTTTGCTACTCCCCAAAACAGCAAGTGCAGAGATTTTTTCACCCTATTCCGTTACCAGGCCAGCCCAGCAGAGACGCTCTAGTCCAAGTTTGGCCCCGGGGACTTCTGTATGCATTTCCTCCCTTCCCACTAATCTCTCAAGTGATACAGAAAGCTATCGCTCAGAAGGCCTCATTGATCCTCATTGCTCCTTACCGGCCTCGACAGGTTTGGTTCCCCTTTCTACATCAATTTCTGTTGGAGCAACCTTGGCATCTGGACCTAGTTCCAGATCTTTTGATCCATCAGTCGGGTCAGTTACATCGCCCTCCCTCTCTGAACCTCACTGCTTGGTTCCTCCAGTTCCTACCTAGCCAGGCTTCCTCAAATATCTGAGACTGTTCGAGATATTTTAATAGCTTCACATAAATCTTCCACTCGAAAATTTATCTTAGTAAGTGGAAACGTTTTGCCTATTGGGCTCAAGGAAAGGATTTAGATCCTTTCACTGCTCCCATCCATATGGTTCTTGATTTTCTAGCTGAACTCTTTCATGCAGGTTCATATCCTTCTACTCTCAAAGTTCAATTGGCAGCTATATCTAACTTTCATGTAGGCATTTCAGAGTCTGCCATCATGTCCCACAAGCTTTGCAAAGCCTTTTTGAAGGGAGTTTTTCTTCTCAGACCTCCTATAAGAAATCCTCCTCCTCCTTGGGACCTTAATTTAGTGCTCAGCTCTTTGATTCTTCCCTTTCGAACCTGCAGCTTCCTGTTCATTAAAATTGCTATCATGGAAGACTCTCTTTCTGGTAGCTATTACTTCAGCTAGAAGAGTTTCAGAACTTCATGCACTCAGCTGTCGACCTCCTTATCTGTTGTTCCATAAGGACAGGGTATCCTTACGAACCAACCCGTCCTTTTTACCTAAAATAGCCTCGGCGTCTAACCTAAATCAAAGCATTGACCTCCTGTGTTTTTCCAGAATATTCTAATAGGTCTGAACAAAAATTGCATTGGCTAGATGTTCATCGTCAGTTAAGGTACTATTTGGATAGAACCAAACAATTCAGAAAATCTGACCAGCTGTTTGTCTCTTATGCAGAAGGCAGAAAGGGACTTTCTGTTTCCAAGATATCACTATCTAGATGGCTAACATCTCTAATTTCCATTGTTTATGAAATTAGACACCAAAAGCTGCCTAACAAACCTAAAGCCCACTCCACCAGAGCTTTGGCTACTTCTATAGCCTTCCAAGACAGACTGCCTATTGACACCATTTGTGCAGCGGCTACTTGGGCTACTTCTCACACTTTCATTTCACATTATAAGTTGGATTTAGCTTCTAGGCATAGAGCTAACTTTGGTTCCACTGTTCTCAAGAGTCTGTTCCGTTAGGCCACCGGGACAAGGTGCTAGGGACGCGGTCCCATCCAGCAAGAATGAGATAGACAACTTAACATATAGAAGTTATGTTCTTACCATAACGTTCCATGTTAGTTGTCTTCTCGCCTTCTTTCTTGCGTCCCACCCTCCTTCCCCCTGGCCTGGACAGACCTAGAGGAGTTTGATTGTGACCTCTCTTTCTACCACCTCTTTGCGATAGGTATATGCTCTGCTGTGCATATTTTCCTAGATCAGGCTTAGGTCACCTTTTCTCTTCCCCTTTGTTTATAGAGGTGGACTCTTTTCCAGTTTTTCTGGTTGTATTATTAGCTGGGCCTAGCTCACAAATGAGATCTGAGGTAATTCACGCCTAGCATTGTGGGATATAAGGGGGGCCTCGAGCCAGTGGAACCAACTCTCGAGCTTTAGAGTGGCCGAGTCGGAGCCGAGGTCGGCTCCGAACCCATCCAGCAAGAAAGAAGGCGAGAAGAAGACAACTAACATGGAACGTTATGGTAAGAACATAACTTCTATTTTTCTTCTATTTTTGTTCCTATTCTATTGATAGCTGTTTTTAGAGATAATTGGGTGTTTTGCATATTTGATTGAAATCAGTTATTTGCTTGATATAACGTATATAATGAAGTTAATTGGTGTTTGGTTTGTTGAAAGTCTGAAGAAGCGTCACCACAGACGCGAAAGCGCTTACTTTTCATTAAACTTTTTGTCATGTATCCCTTTGGCCGTGTTTGCTGCCTCTTTTTAATTTCTTCAATATTTTATATGCCTTACTAATTAGCACTTTTTTAACAGCATCTTCTGTTCTAGATTCAGCTAAAAACTCTACCAGAGCAGGTCTTTCATTTAAGATTTCTGTATCCCTTAATCTTTGCCTGTATGCTGATATCTTTCCTTGGTAGGGAAGACAGTTTTAACCTGCAATCTATATGTCTTCTTGGTCTTATCCCACACTTGTTACCTTCCCCCCTAGTTATTTGCTTCCAATATCTTGGTTCCTTTGCCAGTTTTCTCCAGTAAATTCCAGCCCCCTTCTGCCTGTTTTCTGTACACCTACTTGCTATGATCTCTATTGCGAAAGTCTTTTCTCTATTCTCATGTTGGCATAGTTCTTAGAATATTTTCTGCTGCTTTATGAATATAATATTCTGTATGTTTGCTATTATTCTCCTTAATGATCTGCTTCCAAAATCTCACTCTCTTTCTCTCTGTTGAACACTTGGCCTGCTTCATCATCATCCTTTTGCATGTTGAATTATAACCTTTTGCTTGTATTATGTATATGAGCTATAACTGTGTAGTTCTAAAATATCCTTTCAAAAAGGTAATCCTGGATCAACTTATCCTATTTAATTCTTGCCCTCTTCCCCTTCCAGATAAATTCCTTCAACTCTTTATTAATTATTGTCCACAACTTCTCCTCTGGTTGATTAAAAATATGCCTGACCTATAGATACACTAAAGGGACTAAAAGCAGTTTTACCACTAGTATTTTACAATCCATACTCATATCCATAAACAATAGCTTCTAGTTTCTCCGTTTTTATGTTATCTTTTTAGTCTCTTCCCACATATCCTTAGCTGCTATAACAGAAGCCTTTTTAATCTGTACTCCTAAATACTTCACCTTATCATTTCCCCATAAATATAGGTATTGCTGAACCAGTTTGTGTGTTGATTTATAATTTATGGCTATAGCCTTTGTTTTATCTTCATTAATTTTATGCCCCAAAATGACTTGAAGCTATCACAAAATGTTCCACACAACATTGAGATTTCCTTTTCTGGATTTATGAGGTACAAAATAATATCACCTGCAAATAAAGCCAACTTTTCTTGATTGCTGTACCTGTTATATCCTTGAATTTGTGAGTCCTTAATTTTCTTTGCCAATGTCTCTAAACATAAAGCAAATACAGAGAAAGGATGTCACTCCTGCCTTTGTACACTGTTCAAACACAACTTATCATAGAGGTACCCACTCACTTCAATTTATGCATCTGGTCCTTCATATATCCTCCTAATTAACCTTATTATTGTATCAGGGAATGCAAATTCTTCCACTGTCTTACTCGTAAAATCCCAGCTTATTCTGTTGAATGTTTTCTCTGCATCAAGGCCCACCAACAACAGTGGTATTTTCTTACATTCTGTTTACCTTTGGATCATTGTTTTTCTGTTAATGTTGTCAAATGTTTATCTCCTCTCTGCAAAACCACATTGACCCATATCTATCAAATTTGGGAACACCTTTGCCATTCTTTTAGCTACTATAGACATAAATACTTTATAATCATGGTTTAAAGTTAAAATGGGTCTGTATGAAGCAGGGTCTGATGAGTCTTTACTGTCTTTTGGCAATAAAGCTACCACAGCTTTTTTTCGAAGATGCTGATGCTTCCTCTCCTTTGAATAACCAGTCCTGGGGGTTTGAATCACCTGAATGCCCAACATTGGCCATGCACACAGAAACCAAACAAAGGCCCAAATTCACACCCAGTCATGTCTCGGTGATGAATGCCAGGTGAACCTCATGGAGCAAATCATATATAATACCTGGTTTGTTTCTGATCAGCCTGACACCATATAACACAATAAAGCACATTTTCTAGTGATGTTTAAGTTATGTGATATGTTGTTATTATATGTACTCTTGTTACCTGTGCAGGTCTTTCTTTATTTTATTTTATTTTACATTTGTTGATCGGGCTTGTCTAGCTAGATATATGTCCATTTTCAGTAGAGGCCCAGGGAGAAAAGCTCCAAACATTTCAAATAAAGTTCACATCTACAGAAGTACATATTTAGAATACAAATACATTCACCGTAAAGAAAACAGAAATTTTAAGTGGTCACACATTTATAAAGTATATAAAAAAAAAAACTACAAAAATATTTGGCTAGACTTAGTACAATTACTAATGAAGTTACAATTAAATGTTGAGAAAGAATAATAGCTAAAAAAGTATAGTATAAATGTAGATAATAAAGGATGATAAAAGGAAAGTGAAATTGAGAAGCAGTTGAGTAATACATCTAGTAGTAATATATGTCACTTTTTGAGAATACAGTAATAAGTAAGACTATGAGAGAGAGGTAGAATAGTAGTTGTTAAGATGAAATTATTTCAGAGATGAGAAGGTAGGGTTGAATCAAGTAATAAGAGTAAGTTAGTCAGTCAGGTTTAGTACAGGGGCACATCCAATTTGTTTTGGGGAAGAGCTTAAGTTTGTTTTTAAACAGAGTAATAGAGGGAAGTGTGGAAAGTTCAGAGGGAAGTAAGTTCCAGGTTTTTCCAACAGTATTAGAGAAGAGAGAGTCTCCAGCTCTATTGTTTGATTTATTGATATATACAATAAGTTTTTGTGAAGATCTTAGGGAGTTCAGGTTATAATAGGGGTGAATAAGGTTAGATAGGATGGTTGTTTTGGCAGGTTGATAAAGTATTTTATGGGTGGTGGCCAGTTGATTAAATTTCAGCTGTTGCTGTAATTCAAGCCACCCTAGATGCTTTAGATTAATACAGTGGTGTGTTCTGAAAGGGTTACCTGTGGCAAACCTGGCTATACTATTGTAGGAGTTTTCTAATTTCTTAAGGTTATTTTTTGACAGATTAGTAAATATGGGTGAGGCATAAAGAAGGGTAGAGATTAGATGGGTGTGGGCAATAGTTATTCTAGTTGCAGGAGTGAGGAAGGGTTTGATCCTATAAAGAAAGCCTATTTTTTTATTAGTAGTGTTTAAAATGTTGTTGATATGGGCATCAAAGTTAAGGTTGTTGTCTATGGTGTTACCTAGCAGTTTGGTAGTAAGATCTTGGGGTATGAGTGTACCATTATTGGATGTTACAGTGAAGTCTATTGGGGGAGATTTACTGGTAGGTGTAAAAAGGAGAAGTTTAGTTTTTTTAGGGTTTAATAGGAGACAGCGTTTTGTAAACCATAGTTCTACAGAGTTAAATACGTCTTGAGAAAGGGAGGGATACTACTTGGTGAAGGTCATTGATGAATATAGAAAACAGGAGAGGGCCCAGTATGGACCCTTGAGGGACACCAATATTAACAGGTAGATGAGTAGAAAGAACGGTGTTCCAGAGCACAGCTTGATGTCTGTTATTTAAGTAAGACTGGAACCGTTTTATAGCTAGTGGGTCAAGAGAAAGAGATTTGAGAATGTTTATGAGTATAGTGTGATTTACCATGTCGAAAGCCTTGGACAGGTCAATGAAAAGTGCAGAGGAAAGCATGTTAAGGTTACGTTTTTTTGTTGATGGTATCAATAAAGGAAAGAAGGGCAGTAGTTGTGCTATGGGAAGGTCTGAACCCATGTTGGGAGTTGGAAAGCAGGTTATTATGGAGAAGGTGGTCTAGCAATTGCCTGTGGATACATCTTTCCATGATCTTAGATAAAGGAGAAAGTAGGGCTATGGGATGATAGTTGGAGAGTTCAGTGGAGTCTCCCCCCTTATGAAGGGGAATAATATGAGAGACTTTCCAAAGTTTGGGGATATATCCTTCAGTGATGGTTCTTCTGATGAGAATGGAGATGGGGTAAGCAATAGATTTGGCTGCTAACTGTAAGTATTCTGTGTGTAGTTGGTCAATGGAAGGAGTGCATGGTTTCAGTTTTTCGATAAGGATGAGAATAAATGCTGTTGAGACAGGTTGGAAGAGAAATGGAGGTGGTGGGTTAGAGTCAGAATTAGATATAGTTACATTTTGAGGAGAGAGCTGACTGGCAAGAGTTTGAATTGCTTTGGTGAAAAAGGTATTAAAGGCATTAGCAGTTTGTTTAGGATTGTCCTTGTCAGTGCCTTTAGGGTTAGGTGTGATAGATTGCCCAGGATGTAATAATTGATTAATACTTCACCAGAACTTTTGTGGTTTATTATGGTGGGTCTGCTGAGATTGTAGATACTAGTTTTTTTTTATCGGACACTATAGCTTTTTTGTTTCATTTCTCAGTTGTTTGTAGTTTTGGAGGTCAACAGGGTTTTTAGTTAAACGTGATTTATTCCAGTATTTATTCTGAGATGGATTTTTTGCTTGGTTTCCTTAGAAAGCCATGGAGCAGATTTAGTTCATATCCTGATAGAGCAGGTAGGAGCATGGTGGTTGAGTATGGCTAGGAAATTAGCATTAAAGTAATCAACAGCTTCATCTAGAGAAAGGTGTTTTAAGGGGGACCAATTACATGCTCTAAGTTCACTTAGGAATAGATCCAAGTTGAAGTTTTTCTTGGTTGTAATTGCCCTAAATATGGATTGAATGGGTGGATTGGTTTTGAGCCTGATAATGTAGGTTAGTGAGTGGTCGCCTATGTCGTCAGGGAGGGTTAAAGAGTCATAAGTCTGGGGTTGATTATTAATGAATATCCAATCTAAGGTGCTTTCTTTCTTATTAGTCTGTTTAATCTAGTAGGGGAGGTAATAGTTTGGGTAAACCCATAGAGATTAATATGGCTAGTAGGGTAGTTGTTGTTGCAACATTTCCAATCAATGTTAAAGTCACCTAGGAGTATGGTTTCTTGGGGAAGGTTTTGAGATAACCAACAAAGGATGTTTTCGATGGTAGTAATGTTATTGCCTGGAGGAACATAGATGCAGATAATATAGATAGATTTGACTGAGTTTAGCTGAAGCTTAGTAATAAGTATCTCAGCATTAGAGTCTTGAGGAGGTTTTTGGTTAAAGATGGTTATTTGAAAATCAGATTTGAATAGAAGTGCTACTCCACCCCCTTTCTTGGCTACACGGTCAAGACGTAAGATGTTGTAACCAGGTGGTATAATTTCATTGTCTTTAGTTACCAGTTTTAACCAAGTTTCTGTTAGACAAATAATATCAAATAAGTAGAGTTCCAAGAGAGCATGGAGTTGTGTTATTTTATTATTAATGCTACGTGTGTTGAGGTGAGCTATTATAGCAATAACCCATGCCTGGGTGTGAGTAATGCTGGATTTACCCACGGTTGGTGTGTTCGCCCGAGGGACCAAACAAAGCCAACCGTGGGTAAATACAGCATTACCACCAAGTGGTTATTGCTATTATACCATGACATTATTTAAGAAAAGAAACTACTACTTTTCTTAAATAATGGCATAGTATAATGCCTGTTTACTGCCCTTCCACAGATGTCTGGCATCCGCGGCAGTTCTGATGTACTGCGCCTGCGCAGTACATCAGAGCTGTGAGCAAAAGCGAGAAAGCAAGATCTCCGTTGCTTTTTACTGTTTTGCTATGTTAAATGGGTTTAACATGGCGAGACAGTTAAAATAAGCAGCGGAGATGTCCGTTGCTTATTTTAAAACTGTCTCGCTATGTTAAACCCATTTAACATAGCGAAACATAAAAAACGGAGATCTTGCTTTCTCCGTTGCTTTTTAAACCTGTCTCGCTATGTTAAATGGGTTTAGCATGGAGACAGCTTTAAAATAAGCGGAGATCTCCGTTGCTTATTTTAAAACTGTCGCTATGTTAAACCCATTTAACATAGCGAACAGTGTTAAATAAAGTTATACTAATGGAAAAAGTCCGGGCGACCGGACCTTTTTCCATTAGTATAACTCGATTTACAATGTGCACGCTGGCCAATCAGCGTGCACGTTTTGGGGGGGTCATGGTATAATAAGAGTGAGGTGGGAGGTTTTTTAAGTAGGTGAATGGCAGAGGGGTTTGGGTTGATGGTTGAGTGGTGGTGGAAGTGTTTGGACTGGGGTTTGGGTGAATATCTCCATCCTTTAGGGAGAGGAGTAGTGTTAGATATCTAGTATTAGTATATTTACTGAGAAGAATTGGATATCTTCTGGTATTAGGGAAGTTATATCTAATGTGTGCTGTCCTGTGGTATTTAGGTAGTAGATAGCTGGGTGTGGATGTAATGTTGAAATGGTCAGTGTGAGAGGCTAGTGAAGAAGAGGTAGATTGTTTAGTAGGGTATAGAAAGTTTGAATATACTGGGTGTTCATAGGAGGTTAGTAGGTATGCTAGAGTTAAAGGAGGTAGAAGTGTGAGTATGAGTAACCTCTGTAAGTGGACTTATTGAGGAAGTATTTTCTACAGTGGTTCTCAATAAATTGTCAGTCATGCTACAAATGACACTACTATTTTTATTAGTACTTATGAAAGCAATAACCATTTCTAGAAGTTACTAAATTTTTTGTAATCATGCATGTTGATGTACTCAAAGAACACATGCCTTACCAGTACCATGGCAAATACAGATAGGGCCCTGAATACGGAGTATAAGAACTGCATTCATTTAGCAGCCTGGCCATGGAGGATTGAGAGTGATCAGCTGACAGTGGTTCACCTATCCCTGGGGGAAGAGCTTGTGTGGGTCCCACTACTGGAGGACCATTTGGAGAGAAGTCCTGAAATACTTGTTTTATGCTGAAGGTGAGACTCAAGCACAAGTCCAGTCAAGGAGTATATCTCACTGTAGATGAGTATTAGGAGGAGAGTAAGAGAAGTTGCCCACTCTGCACTCATTGTAAGAGGGGAGGGGGGTTGCATTGTGGGCTCAAACCAGCAGTTGACGGACTTTGATGCATAACTGAAACAATCCTGAGCCAGCTGCAGATGCATAGCCTTTCATTGTCTGACTCCAGTAAATGGACATAGGATGAGGCTACTGAGTGATATTTCCCCATGGAAAGTGAAAACCCTAAAGCGCTAGGTATTAAGGCCAGCAGGGTGGGGAACCAGTGGATCATTACGGTGCTGGTTAGGTTTTTTTAATTAAAAGCATGGGAAATACAGGAACAATAAAACGATTCTACAGGTTCCCAAATTGGGTCTCACTACTTGTTTTTTCTGTTTGAATTTGTCTGCTGCGGTCTCAAATCAAGCATATTAGAGCTTGTCCACTATTGTTATATTTATTGTTGAAGAATGGTAGTGTATACCCTCAGACTTTTGTTCTGTTGAGGTTTTATACCCATTCATAATTTCTAAACAAGGTGCTTTCCTGGGTGCCCCTTAACATTTCTTTAGTAATTTCATGCTTAGGCTTACATCTTTTGCTATGTATATTTGATTTACATGTGTTCCTTCTCATTCATTCATACGGTTACTTTTGTACTTCCTTTTTTTTTTGTATTCCATTTAATTCTTTTGAATAGTATGAGTTGTAATCCACTTGCTTTGTACACACAGCTTAGCTTGCTAACTGTGCACTCTAAGAAATGTAATTGTTTGTAATCTAAAAAGACTCCTTTGTTTTTGATTCAAAGGGTCATTACTGAAATTTTCTAAACACATAACCTTTATTTTAGAGAGCTAAGGGAAACAGAGAATACCTTTGAAATGTTAAATAGAAGCAGCTGAAAATAAGCAGCCTAAAAGGCTGAAATCCATTAGATCACTACAGTTAACACAGAGTAGGGTAGTATGTTTCGTATTGATCACTGCTGCAGTAGGCTTAGCTATATGGCATTATATCCTACTAAGGATATAATGCACGCCCAACTTCCAAAGCATGAGGGCACATTCCATGAGCCCAAACTGTCTGGCAGCTCGAGCTGAGCTGACTAAAAGACAAGTTTGGGTTCCAGTTCCTTCAGAGCTGTACTACCACTGAAAAGTATGTTTTCTAAGGCTTTTGAGAATCTACGGTTGGCTTGTGCTCTTCCCTTGCTAGGCAGATAAGTTCCCTTTGGGGACAAAAAACTTTCATTCGATTATTATTTTTGTTGATTATTAATAGTTCCCCTTAGGAAAATTACTTTAAAGCTAGATGTTTGTATTTTAATGGACTGTCATGAGGAATATACTTTTAAACCAGAGCACTCTTTTTTACTGTCAGTTTAAAAGTTGTTTGAAGTATTAAAAAAATGTTATGTGGAGAAATTATGTTTATTTTACTTTCTGGAGTTGGGAAAGTGTTTAAAAGTTCTTTTTATTGTGGTTTTCTGTAAAAAATAACTTTTAAAGACTTTAAATATTTTCTGTTTTTTGCTGCATATTTTTCCTGAAAGATGCTCCATTTTCAACTTGACAATAAAACAAACTGTCAGCTCTACAGTCAGTCCTTCCAGCCAGTAAAAGTTAAGCAAACAGCCTTTGTTACCACAGCAGGCTAGTGATTTGTCTCAACCACAGGTGGTTGACTCTGCTATGGCTGTTTGTTATACCTCAGACCACTCATCTTTTACCCTGGATTCCTGTGGTGTAGCATGTACAGCCGCTATGGAATGGGGATTCGTCACATTCTCTGTGGCTGTTGGGGTCCCCTGAGTGGTAATGGAGTGCCACTCTTGGTAGTCCTAGAAGAGGCAACAGGGAAGGCTTCCGTGTTTTGTCAGAATGTTGTGCCCATTCCTGGGGAAGCTGTTGCTGCCATTTATTACATTGTTTCCATTTTTTCTGTCAAAATGAAGTAGAAAACTAAACATGTATGTATGCCTCCTCAAATTTCCTTAGACATTAGTAGTTTACTGGGTCTGGCTAGGGGTTTTATTTATGCTCTTGATCCTTCTTATTTATCACTTTCTGGTAAAAGAAAGAAGGATACCTCCTTTCCTGAAGAGTTTCAAAATTCTGAATCTGAACAGGAAGATAAAGGGACATTTATAGGTTTTCTCCTCAGTTTTCTGATTCAGACTCAGAGGAGACCTCAGTTTCTAATTCTTTGTTTGGGTTTTCTCTCTTTGAGGTTATTTCCAGAATGTGTCAGTGTTTTCAGTGGGAGTACACTGAGGTTTCTCATTCCCTCAGAAAAATTTATGAGCTGTTGCAAAAGGAATTTCTTCAACCTTCACCAAATCCTTTAGTTGTTTCAACTTTGAAGGATGTGTGTGCCTGCCTGTAGGCAGACAGAATGTACAAAGTTCCTCAGTCTTTTAATATATTTATAAACTCTTGCAAAAACTCACCCAAAGCTGTAGATTTAGTTAAACTATTACTGCTAAATAGTTAGTTAACTAATACCCTACTCTTTCTAATAAGGATGGAGAGATTATTGATGGGTGCAGGAAAATAGTTTATACTTCTGCAACTTTAATTTTCATTAATTTGAATTGTCAGGCTCACATTGTAAAAGTATAAGGAAGTTTTGGTCTGCAGTTTCTTCTTGTGAGAAAACTTCTGCTCTAAATTATTTAGTTTCTTCTGCTGTTGAAGTCACTGCTGTCTGTGTACAGTGTGCATGATTCAGTTGACAGTTCTTCCAGGACTATAGCATTTGGTACTGTTTTGTGGAGGTTTGCCTGGATGCATTCTCAGAACTTCCCAAGAGGATGTGTATACACATGAGATTTTGTTTTCTTTTTGGATAGAGATTCACATATTGGTTCCTTTGCTGCAGAGGTGATCAAAAAGTGTGATGAAAGGGGTAAGTTAAATCAGGGAATCTCTAAAGTTTTCTGCCCTTCTTTTTCAAAATTACTAAGGCTTTCTGTAACCTCTTATCCAGTTTTAGCATAATTTCAAGGGTGTTCCAAAAAACAATTCAGGAACCCTCAAAACCAAAGACAATCCAACTAGTCAGTTTCATTATTTAAGGGACTTTGTTCCCCCCTGCCACCCTGGCAGACCATTTTCCCTTCCAGAAAGTTTGAATCTCTACTTTTTCTTTTTGGCAACAGTTAGTTTCAGTCAAATGGTTCTGTAGATCATTCATCGAGGGTATAGATAACAGTGAAAGAATATTCCTCCTTGCCAGGAGTTCATTCCTCATCCACCAGACCAGACTGTTGTATTTCTACCTGTCCATTATATGCTGTTCCAGGGAGTGATAGAACCAGTTCCTCCTTCCCAAATTGGGAATGGTTTGTGTTCAAGGAACATTTTATTACCAGAGAAAGAAGATGGTTGGAGACCAATTCTAAATCTTTCTCCTTGTCTGTGATAGGGCCTGTCTTCAAAATGATGCCACTTTGCAATATGTTACCTCTTCTTCCTCTTTCAAGTTTCTTGGTAACTCTGCATTTAAAAGATGCTTATCATCACATTTCTTTTCATCCAAACTTTTCATAAGTTTTTTTGTGCCTGGATCACATTATAAGTTCTCTGCCTTTCCCTTTGGACTATCCACTGCACCAAGAGTCTTCACAAAGTGTCTAGCTCCAGTTATAGCTTTTCACAGGCACCAGAATAATGATTTGCTTTTTTTCCATATTTAGATGATTTACTTATCTTTGCAGAGTCTTTTTGAAAGTGTCAGGAATCTCTCAGAGATCTTTTACACTAGCTGGGGTTCCAAGTAAACATTCAAAAGTCCTTTTTGACTCCTTCACACAGGATTGTGTTCCTGGAGTGGCAGTTGGACACCTTAGTTCAAAGAGCTTTTCTTCTATAGGAAAAATACATCTATATCTAGATCTATTTGCAAGGTTTCCCAGTCAAACTTTGGTCACTGCGAGGGAATGCCCCCGGATTTTGGGTATCATGACATCTATGATTCTCATAATAACCCTGGCTAGACTCCACATAAGAAGGATACAATGGTATATGAAATCTCTTTGATCCCTTGTCTTTTCAAATCCCATTGCTTGGGCTTGTCAGTAGAAAAATTACTTGGTGGAAAAAACATATAACCCTAACTTTTGAGCTCCTCTTATGTCTGCTGGTTCCAAAGCAGTCAGTCATCACAGATATCTCAGACTTTGTTTGGGGGCAGTTTCAGGAGGGATAATAGTGCAAGGTATGTAGGACACCTAGGACAGATGCAAGCGCATAAATGTAAAATAATTGATCCCCCAATCAAGGCACTCATCTCTCTGAATCATCTTTGGCACCCAGGACCTGTTCAAGGTGTTTCATAGAATAACACAGCCATGTGATACATTTGTAAGCGGGGGGGGGGTAGGTCATACCCCCCCCCCTTGTAGACTAGTCATGTTAGCTTGGAATAGAGCATCACAAGATAGTCTTGCTCTGCAGGTATCCTTCATTCTGTCAGAGCAATGGTGTGTGGCAGGCAAACTGAACAGGACAAGACAGACCCTCACGTATGCAAACTAGATTGGGGGTCTTCTAAGAATTGATCCATCTGTGGGGAGTTCCTCTGGTAGACCCATTTGCCTCCTCTCTAAATAATCAGCTGGTAAATTTTGCTTCAGGACTCCATGCAAGAAGTCCTAGAAGATGTATGCCTTATCTTTTTCTTTGACAAGAATGTTCTTGCATGCTTTTCCACCCTTTGCTCTGATATGCAAGGTACTTCTGAATATTCAGAAGGAATCCTTTATCATTGTGTGACAACATTTCTGACTCAAATAACAGTGGTTCTCCTTTGGAAATGGCCAGGAACAGTTACCACTAGCTTCCTCACAGAATGGACCTACTCATACAAGATCAGGGGTGTTTGATACACAACAACCTTAATCAACGTCAACTGACTACCTGGGTAATAGGTCTTAATTTCCTTTAGGCATCTGTTTACTGAGGATGTGGAGCAGGCACTAATGGAGGCAAGAAAGTCTGCTATTAAAATCATATATTAGCAAATGGCAAAGGTGTTCTAGTTGGTGCCAACAACAGCATAACCAGCACCCATTCAGAGCTAGTTGTTGATGGTTTTACAGTATAAGTGTGAGTTACTATCTTATAGCCTTTCTTACTCCTCTAACAAGGTTTATTTATTGGCCAATTTAGCATGTCTCTCCATGGATCCTTCCTTTCCGAGGTATTCTTATGTCAAAATACTTTTGAAAGAGGTTTTACTTAAAGAGACTGCGAAGAAAACCAGTGGGTCCTTCTTGGGATCTTAATTTTGTGTTAGAGAAGTTAACATTTGCTGCACTTGAACCAACTAATTTGTCTGACTTGAGGTTCTTAACATGAAAAGTAGTTTTACTGATAGCTCTGACCTCTGCAAGAAAAGGATATGAGTTGCAGTCCTTTTGAAGATGCTGTTTCAGCAGCAGAATGCATGTGCATAATGAGTATATTCGGTTGATGTGGCAGAAAGCTTAGCAATAGTCAAGTATAGGTAGAATAAGGAGCCTCATATAATAAAATATAGTAGATTAGCCAGTGCATTTACAGATTTGTGAACTTGTTACACACATTCAGTTTTAAGTACTGTAAGAAGGAGCAAATATCCCATCTTATAGAGTATGTTACTTCTGGTGTAACTTTAAAAAAGTAAACATACTGTCCCAGATGGGCTTTGTAAAGAGCATGTGGATAGACAAGAACATATTCTGGGAGTTTGCCTTGCATCCGGATGCAGGTCTTCATAAATGGTCATGGACAATTTATCTAAAGAATTATTGTTACTGAATGTGTTATCCAGAGTAGAGCACTGATCAGTTCTGACCACTTTCAGTCTCAGACAGTAATATGACCACTCATACAGTGTACTTAAGATAAAATCTGAAGTGGCAATGTGAATTAAATACAAAGAATGTGCAATGCTAAGAATATAAAAGTACATAAACCAGTAAATTGAGAGGACAAAATTACAGTGATTTCAATATTCTTTTAAGTACAAAGTTTGTACATATAGAAAGAGCAATGTATGTCAGCTTATTAAGTACAAAGTTTGTACATATAGAAAGAGCAATGTATGTCAGCTTAGTATACAGAAGTCTGAGAGGGAGAATTGAATGAATAGAAATTAGTAGGGCAGTTGGGGTAAATCTGTATTAGTTGATTCAAGATATGTGGCCTGCTGAATTGCTGGAACATTTAGCTTGATTAGGTAGATAAGATTTTAGCAGTCCACGGAACTTGAGGTAAGGTGAAGTGTCTTTAAGTTCAGGTGGGAATGACTCCCATATTTTGGTACAGAGAGTTGAAAACACATTGTCAGAGGCATGAAGTTTGGAAAGTGAAATTTATGTTAAAGGACCAGTATGATTCAGGCTTCTGAAGTTGTATGTGGGGGCTTGTCTTATTAGTTTTGAGTTTAAAGGAGGGAGAGTAGCTTGAACAGTTGTGAGCAAAGTGGTATGTCTGCTCTATGCTTAATTTGAAGCCAGTTTGCTTTTTCTGGAGTTAGACAGTGGTGCTCATTTCTTGGGGAATGAGTGATAAATCTACTCATTTTGTTTGGTAATGTTTGAATGATAATGGAATTTTAAGAAATGCTGCTGAGACAAGAGAGAGGCAGAAATTTGAGTTTGAGCAAGTAGGATTCCTTTCTCTGCTGCAGCTCTTTTTGGGTATGTCAGAATAGGCAATATTTGTATGCCCAGAATAGAAGGGATTCAAGTTTTGTTAATTTTTTATATGAATGAGGAAATTGAGGGGAGACTCTAAGTAGAGATCAAGATGCTAGAAGGAGGACACTTGCTGCAGTGGAGAGTTGTTGTTTCATAGATTGTTATTGTATTAGGCAATCTGTCTTGCTTGAGGTGATTGGCAAATAACATTATTTTGTTTCTGATGTGTTAAAAATTTGATTTTTCTTCTTGACCCATTTACTGAGGCAAAGGAAATCAGATTGTAGCTCATATTGTAATGTAGCTAACAAATGGTTAGAGAGGTAGAGGACCATGTCATCAGTGTAGAAAAGTAAAGGAAGGTGAGAAAGATCCAGTGGAAGTTTGTTGGTATGTTTAGATGAAGGGTGAGAGTAGAACCATGAGCAACTGTGGAGAGGAAATGTGGAATTTGCAAGAGTTATACTTAACTGCGAAATGTCTGCCTGTAATATAGCTCTGGAGCCAAGGAATGGCATTCTGGCTGATGCCCAGTTGTTAGGTGGAGTATGAGGGAGGAGTGGTTAACTAGGTCAAAGGCCCTGTAAAAGATCTATTAAATGTGCTTGCAGCTAGATATGAGAATGTCATCTGTGAGTATCCATATGCTTGTGGAATTGTTCCTGTCAGATCAGAACCCAAACTGTTTATGAGAGAGAAGATAGTTTGAGATATAATATTTAAGTTGGAGGTAGACAGTTTCTTCAAAGATCTTTCACAAGGTTGGGAGAATAACAATGGAGTGATAGGGGAGGGGAGTGTGGGATGTTTTTCTTTGGGAAGTGGTTTTAGTATGGCAGTTTTCCATATATTAGGCATGGTATTGGCAATGAGGTTGACATTAAAGATGCGTTGTAGAGGTTTTACTGTTTTTTTTTAATTCTACAAGACTTTAGGGTTTCTAATACCATGATGTGAATGGACCTCATTCCAAAGACAAAGTATGATTAAAATTCATGAAATTAGCATTGTTTCAATCTTTGATGTTAGCCAAAAGTGCTCTTTGCAGCACCCTTAATTTCCCAGAATGGACTCTGAAATTCGAATGCAGTTACATGTGTCGGTAACATATCTAAATATGACTGTAAATTCTTTTCTATGAGACCCATTGTTCCTTCTACTATTGGAACTGTCTGACTATCCTTCTTCATTGCTCTTGTTTTTTTTTTTTACTTTGTGTCTCTCTGTACATAAGACACTGTAATCACTTACTGTAGCAATTTCAGTGATCAATGATACTTTTGTCTTCTTTTCCTAGACTACTATATCTGGTATTCTCACATTTATTTTTTTGAACTCCTAGTAATGGTTGATCCCATATGATATAAACTTCATTTTCTATAATGCTTTGTGGCTCATGTTCCCAATGCTTCTCAGCTACTTCGATTTTATAATGTTTGCACAATCCCCAATGCAACAATCTTGCCTTTCAGTATAAGGGCCTTCTGTACCACACCCAGCAACAAGGCGTGTGTGACAGTTGGCAATTATGTTTTACCAAACTTGTATTTGTCTGTTTCTCATGTTCAGTGGATTTTGTAAACCAACGAGTACATAGTCCACTGTCCTGGGCCGCCAGTATTAACCTTTATTCTTATGGTTTAAATTCACCTTTACTTAACCATTCCTGCCTTAAATCCTGATTGACATGAGGCTGTTCCAGGAGTTTTCTTTACTTGAAACTGTATTATGCATTTTGCACATTTCTTGCCTTCTCATCTGATCTTTCAATTGATATACTTTCTTTTGGTTTTTTTTGGCACATTGGTTTGATTTCTGTTCCCACTTGACACTGATATGCTTCTCCTAATCTTAGCAGAGAGGTCATCTTAGACCTGTTCTTCTAATGTTTTTACATTTTCTTTATATTTGGATGTTGTGTGGTCATCAAGTATGTATGCAGTCCTATGATTGCAGATCTATACATGTAATCATGTAATCAATTTTGAGGACGCCCAATACTCCTTCAGAATGAGAAATTTATAATCTTGGCATACACTGATTTTTATAAATCGTTTGATAAACATGAAGCATTTTTCTTGTTTTCCTATCCAACTGATCCAGTACCTTTTGGGGCCAGTCAGTCACCCTAAAACTGTAAGTGAGAACAGGAAGAGCAAATTGGTTTATAGTTAGGACTTTGTTCCTAGATATCAGAGCAGTTTTCATCCACAGAGAGACAATGAGAAGCCTTTATACTTTGTTGTTTTCTGGGAGCTAAATTGTAGCCATGACCAACTCTATTAAGTAGACAGCTTAGTGAGTTAACGGCAAAACAAAAGAGCAGTGATGACAGAGTCATCCTGGAATATTCCCCTTTGAATTTTTATCTGTGAGATATTGATTTGTCCTTTATCATGGCTTACCACTGTTTCATGGTCACTGTAATGTAATTGATCAATGTAGGGTGAGGTAGCGAAGGTGAATGAGTTTAAGTACTTGGGATCAACAGTTCAGAGTAATGGTGAGTGTGGAAGAGAGGTGAAGAAGAGAGTACAGGCAGGATGGAGTGGGTGGAGAAGAGTGTCAGGAGTGATTTGTGACAGATGAGTACCAGTAAGAGTGAAAGGGAAGGTCTGCAAGAGGGTAGTGAGACCACCTATGTTATATGGGTTGGAGACAGTGGCATTGACAAAAAGGCAGGGGTCAGAGCTTGACGTGGCAGAGTTGAAGATGTTAAGATTTGCACTGGGTGTGACGAGGATGGACAGGATTAGGAATAAGTATATTAGAGGGTCAGCCCAGGTTGGAAGGTTTGGAGACAAAGCCAGAGAGGCAAGATTACGTTGGTTTGGACATGTGATGAGGAGGGATGCAGACTATATTGGGAAAAAGATGGTAAGAACGAAGCTGCCAGGTAACAGGAAAAGAGGAAGGCCTAAGATAAGGTTTATGGATGTGGTGAGAGAGGACATGCAGGTGGTTGGTGTGACAGAGCAAGATGCAGAGGACAAGAAGAAATGGAAACAGTTGATCTGCTGTGGCAACCCCTAACGGGAGCAGCCAAAAGAAGAAGAAGGGTATATCTTATACATTTATAAGCACTCTTTTATCCATGAATGTGGGATGTTGTCAGATGTTTGTTGTAGTCTATCCGTGTCATACTTACATTCTTCTTTCCCTTTTTACAATTCTGCATTATGATTTTATTTGATAACAAATGATCCTTTGTTCCAAATGACTTTCTTTTGTTACCATTTTGTTCTGTTGCCATGATTGAGTTTCCTTCTAAATGATTATAAACTCTGTCAGCATCATTTACAGTGTATAGTTTATACATTGTTGGAAGGAAAGTTATTGAGCTATAGTTTTTTAGGATATCTTGCAGGTTCACTCTTAAAGAGGAGTATTGTTTTTCTTGTTGTTAGCCAGGTTGGTATCTGTGTGGAGTGTGCATATAAATAGTTCTTACTCATAACTAAATCGTCATGTAAAGATGTTAATACTTTTAGCCAGAAGTTAAATACTGCATCTGGACCTGGGATGTTCTAATTAGGAGCTTTATTTAATTTTGTTTCAATTTTTCTGGCCATTACTTTATCCCATTTCATATCCTGAACTTATTCTTTTGTTGTTATACTTTTTCCATCCGTTCAGCATCTTTGTTACATTCCACAGGATCTTCATAGATATTTCTCCAAAATGTGTCTATTTCTTCTTTTTTGGTGGTGTTTCTATTTCTTTTGCCTTGTTTCCCAGTTCTGTATAGAACTTTTTGGGTGATGTATAAATTGCTTATTTTGTACTTTTCCTTTATATTGCTCTACATACCTTCCAAGTTTTTTTCTGCCTGTGCTGATATCTCTAGTTTATTATTTACAGAGTGTACAATAGATCCTAGTCTGTTCTGATACTGCACATTGCTTTTATCATGTCTGTCTTTCCGAGTATGTTTGTTGATCTGCTCACCCTTCTATACTCTTCTAAGAGTAGCATTTCTTGTCTTAATTGCTCTATAGTTTTCTCTGTTCAATACTTCCATGATGGCATTTGCTTTCCGCCTTTCCTTTCCCTTACTACTCTGTGCTTTTGTGGTAAGACTTTATCTGTCATTAATTTAGCTGCACATTAATATATCCTATTTCATAGGTCCATAGGTGTGTACTAGGCTAATGGCCCTGGAGCCTTTACAAGCCTACTCCATAGGCTTACCCTAGCATCGTGCCACCCGACTTTAGTTCCCAGTGCCTGTGTCCAGTAGAGCAGATGGAGTGATCCCCAGGGTGAATTTTCTATTTCCCATCCACTCATGATAATTTCTGTTGAAGAGGGCCAGTAAGGTGCTCTGCTTAACATGTATGGGAAGTCTATTCCATAACATGGGGAGTCTCTGGGTTATGAACCTGTCTCTCCAGCAAGTTCTGTTCATTGTGGTAATGAGGTTGAGGTCCCTGGAGCATGTGGTGTGCAGGGATTGGGATTTCTTTAGATGTTGCATTTCTAACAGAGCTGGGTCAGACATGGCTTTGTAGGTCAAGCAGAGATCGCCTCTAAGTAGGCGATATGAGACAGAGAATAGTTGGAGTTTTTTGAGTCTGTCCATATAGGACAAGTTTTTAAGGCCTAGGATCCTCTTTGTGAGGTACTTTTGCAGCCTCTCCAGTTGTTGCAGGTGTCTAGTGAGGTACATGCCAAATGGGGCATTGTACTTGACAATTGGCCTAATGAGGGAAGAGTAGAGGGAGGCAGTGACCTCTTTCTTCCTGGATGCAAAACCCTTAGTAATGAGATGTGCCATATAGAAGGACTTTCTGACCACAGTGGCAGTGTGGTGGTCAAAAGAGAGATTGCTGTCATCCGGTGTTCCCAGATCTCTTATAACGCCTTCTGTGTTCAGTGGACTACCATTGATGTGGTAATTCATGGGAACTGGGTTTTTCCCAAAGGGGATGATGACACATTTTTTGGCATTGAGCTTAAGGCCATGGTTCTGATACCAGTTGTTTGTCTCAGTGAGGCCTTTCTGTAGTATGTCAACATCACTTGAGTTAATAATAGCTCCCAACTTGCAATCGTCTGCAAACTTTGTCAGCCAGAGTCCCTTCGTGTTGGCTGGACTTCAGGGAAGTAGATACCAAACAGGAGAGGACTCAGGACTGAACCCTGTGGGACTCCACTTGTGACTGGTCTGCAGTCTGTCTTGGAGTCAGCTACTTTCACACTGTGGATTCTATCTGTAAGCCAGTTTGCAACCCACCTAGTGATATAGGGGTTGATGCCTAGCTTAGTGAGTTTTTCTATGATTCCTGAGTGGGGAATGGTATCAAAGGCCTTGGCCAGATCAAGGTAGGCTGTATGAACCTTCTTGCTTTCATCCACAGCTCTGGTGACTGACTCAAAGAAGTTGACCACGTTGAGCAGGCATGATCTACCCTTCACAAAACCAAACTGTGTGGGATCCAGAGTTTGGAGATTCCCTATATCCTTGTTTCTTAGGTCCATGATGATGCGTTCCATAGCTTTGCATATCAGACTCGTCAGGCTAATGGGGCGATAGTTCCCAGGGTCTGTAGTCGCTCCTCCTTTTTGGAGAGGGATGACTGTAGCAGTGTGCCATTCAGTAGGGACAAAGCCTGAGGTGAGAATATGACTGAACAGGGCACACAGGTGAGGTACCAGTTCACTCTGTAGTTCATGTAAAACACAGCCAGGGATATTGTCACATCCCATAAAAGCTGTATTCTTGGCCTTCGACAGTGCTGTTTTAACCTGTGCTGCAGTAATACTGGGTGCCTGGAAATCTGCTGGTATTGTGATTGGTCCTTTGAGGGGGGTAAACATGGCACTGAACCTGTCGGCCAGTATATTGGCAATATCTGTTGGCTCGGTATAGGAGGTACCATTGTGCAGTAGCTCAGAGCAAAATCTGGGTATTGTTGTGGAGATTCTTTACATAATTAGAGAAGGCCATGTGGTTGTCTTTACTATCTGCTGCAATTCTGTTTTCATAGCCAGCTTTAGACGATTTGATGAGGGATCTCAACTTTTTAATGAGGCTGATAAGGGAGTTTTTCTGGTCTTGGGAATTCACCTTATTCCACATCAGTTTCCTCCTTCTATTGTAGAGTTTGTTTATGGCAGGGGACCACCAGATTGGCTTCCTTTTTTTGGAGGAGAGCGTCTTGGTTTTATTGGGTATGGCAAGATTCATGCATTTGTGTATGTGTTCGTACAGTGCATTGGTGTATGATTCAGCGGCCATGCAACTATTCTCCATTTGCATAGGTGCTGTGAAGTTAGCCATCTCTGTTTTTAGGAGCCCAAAGTTAGCTTTGGAGAAGTTTTTCATGGTGGTTACCTTTATGGGGGGTGGGGTGGGAGGGATGTGGATTTCAAAGGTGATTAGTTTGTGGTCGGATCTAACCAGGGAGGAGTTGACTATTGGTGTAGAGCAGTGGTCGCCCATGTTAGTAATGACCAGGTCAAGGATGTTGCTACCTCTAGTGGGGTTAAGAACAAGCTGTGAATTCCAGGAAATGTTGGGCAAGTGTATTGGTACATGAGTAGTTTTCACAGCTAATGGAAGGGTAGTTGAAGTTGCCCAGTATGAGTGTTAGTTTGGACCCTAATATTCTCCAGGGTGCTTAGGAACGTGGGAGTGTGAGTCTTGAGACATGGTTGGGGACCTGTAGCAGGCTACCACCTGAAACGCTGTCTTAACCAATGTTAGCTGCACCTGAAGTAACTCAGATGCATTGTGTTGGGCTACCAGTCTGGAGGTGTGCGCATCCTTTATGAATATGGAAACACCACCACCACCTTTGGAGCTTCGGTCCGTGTTCTACGGCCAAAAGGTGTGGAATGAGTTGTAGCCTGGTAGTGCAGGGGTGCTTTCTGGTGCCTTGAACCAGGTCTCTGTTACAGCACAAATGTGGATGTTCTCCATTTTAAGGAGTGCTCTGAGTGAGTGCATTTTGAGATTTAGACTTCTAGCGGTGAGCAGCATGACCCTCAGATTGCATTTGTTTGTAGCTGTTATGGTGGTAATTTGGTCTTTGGAACACCGCCTAAAAAAGGTACTATAGGGGTGGCAAAAACCTTTGCCAGTATCTGGAAGCCCAGGGGTGACAGATGCCAGCCATCTCTGGCAAAGCACCGAGGTCTGTCAGTCATGTCATCCCAGGCAGACAGATACTGGATCCCCTTAGAATGACACCAGAAACTTAGCCAATTGTTGAAATCAGTCATTTTCTGCTTGTACTGTGGTATCATTCTAGGTGCTGGTAGGATGTTTCTCAAGGCTAGGGTCATGCCCGCCTAGGTTACATAATCTGAGCGCTCCTCCATATCTCTTTTCATGTAGTCCAGGGAGGTACATCTCAGGTCATTCACACCCACATGTACAATGACAGAGTCATATTTATACCTGTTGTTGAGGGACCTGAGTGCGTGCGTTATGTGGCAGATCCTGGTGCCTGACAGGCAGCTGACTGTTACTTTCCCCTTATTCAACCTAGTTAGTGTGCCTCACTATTGAGTCACCTATGACTAGTATGTTGGGCATGCTGTTTTGCCTTAGGGGCTTTGGTTGAGTGGCACACTGTTTAGGAGAGTTATGTGTCTTGTGATTAGTGTTGTGGTGGTTGAGTGCATTTCTGCCTTGGAAGTATCTGCTGTTTGGGTAGATTTTTATTGAGATCATCCACGAAAGTGGGTGTGTGGTTTGTGTTTTTATGTGAAGGGAGTGCTGGTGTGTGTTCTGCAGGGCTATGTGTTCCATGTGGTGTGGTGCAAGTATTGACCTTCTCCTCTTGACCAGCTATTTTGGTCTTGGCTGGAGAACGGGTAGCTTCCACTTTGGATATATAAGTGCATCTCTCGCAAGTCTGAGTGTTGGGAGGTAAGAGGAGAGGGTTGTCAATGTACATGAGGCAGTTGCTACATTGCCTCAGGGTGCCCAGCTTCACCAGGTTAATAGGAGAAAGTACAGGGAACTGACATTTAGACATGCTTGGAGGGGTGGGCATTAATAATAAGTACTGGAGCTGTTTCTTTGTAGAACGTTTAGTGATGGTAGCACTTTTGTGTGCTACAGTAATTGCTACAAGACGTCTGGTAAAGTGCTAGACTAATAAGCTAGTAAATGTGCAGGGGAGGAGAGAACTAGCAGATCTAAGTGAAAAATTGAAAAGCAGACTTTGGCACCGCTCAGAAGCTTACAAATAGTCCTGGATACAACAAATCTGTGTCTGGACTAGACTAGTTACAGGAAAGGTGGAAAACAAATGCAAAAGCAGGCTTTCAAACCAGAAAGTTGAAAGAGGTGGAAAAACTGCCCAAACGGCCAATAAACTACAATTTCTGGGCCAGAAACCACTCCTCTTGTGGTAGATAGGCTACCTAGTGCTTACCACTCCCACTGATAAGCTAGAAGGTGTCCACCAACACAGAAAGGCTTAGGGGACTCAGAAGCTTACATACAGTCCTGGATACAGCAAATCTGTATCTGGACTAGATTAGTTACAGGAAAGGTGGGAAAAACACAAACATGAGCTTTTAATCCAGAAAGTTGAAAGAGATGGAAAAACTGGCCAAACGGCCAATAAGCTACAATTTCTGGGGCAAAAACCACTCCTCTTGTGGTAGATAGGCTACCTAGTGCTTACCACTCCCACTGATAAGCTAGTTATATTGCATGAATTTCTAAGAACAGTCGTGATCATTATGTTCATTTGTTTTATCAGACTTCTAAAATATGGGGTCTTATTGACTTTCTGTAGTCATATTTCTTTCATTGATCTTAATATGTCTAGCCACCTATTTTAAATCAAGCAGTTTTTCCCTTAGATCATTTTCTTCTAAATGAAGGGGACATTCTTTGTTCTCCATTTCCTGCGGGCATTCTTCAGAAAGTTCCAGCAAAGCTTCCTGTGCCGTATCCTCTTCAACTTCACCCTGTGCCATCTGTTGCTGTTTCATATGGGAATTTACTGGCCTGTCACTCTACAACATTGACTGCATTGGAGTTGTCATAGTTTCCTGTTCTTTCCCTTGCTGTGCAACTCCAACTGAACTTTTGTACTGGTTTCTTACTGAAGGCTCCAAAATTTCTTCATATGGCAATTGATCAGATGTTTCATGTTCCACTGATTTCTCCCTAATTTGGGATTAATTATTCTGTCATGCTGTGATGTTATCAGAGTTAGATTTTCTACACTAATTTCTTCTCTTTGCAGGTAATCCATAACTTCAGTTTCTATTTCGTTAACTTCTCCATTACTAATTTTCATTTCTTCTTCCCCCCTTTGCTTTCTTATTTTTTGTACTGTAAAATTTTCCATGTCTGGATGCCTTTGTCTGTATTTTTCATGCATTACAGGAATCCAGTCTGCTTAATTTTAACCTAGTGAAGAAATTTGCAGTGCTAAACTTAGTTGATAGTCCCATAGGGACAGAATGGCAAGGAGAGAGGAAAAAGGTGAGACACTAAGTAGGACAGAAAATTGTGAAGAATAGAATGAAAGAGCAAATAGGTCTGAAACACCTGATACCCTTAGGGGTCATTTGCACATATCCCATTATCCTCTTTTACAAGAGGTTTTAAGGAATCACACAGTGAAAATTCTAGCTTGGCTAGGTTTTCCTTGTATTTTTTTTACTAAAAGAATAAAATGAAGGAAATATGAGTGAATCTTAAATCATTGTAGACAGTTTGTCACGTCAAAACAATGCACAGCAAAAAAGAGACTGTTCAAATATTTATCTACCCTTGACAATCTAGTTGGTGAATATCTTAAAACAGCAGCTGAGGCTATTGCATATTGATTCTCAGTTTGATAAATTGATCAGTATCTGAAAATAAAGTCCCTTGCTATGGAAGAAATCATTCAATATTCCACTGCACAAGGGCAGAAGCAATACAGATCTGATGTTATCCATGTCACTGTTCCTCACTCTTGGGTCTTGGATCTGACATTAGATCCAAGCTGGCAACTTTACAGACAGCTTCTAAGCTCGAGCTTCTCCCACTCCCATGATCCCTTGCTGCCCTCTAACCCCTCAGATTGCTGAGATCAGCTACAAAGATAGGTTTCTTTGGCTCCGCTCTTGTAGTGGGATAAGTAGCTTATCAAATTGTTCTACTTTATTGGATTTTTATTGTTGTTTAGTTAGTTCGTTGTTCTTAGACTTCTCTTCTGTTTAAGTAGTTTAGTCCCTCCCCAACCGTTTTGTAACTCTTATTGGGTTGTTCTGTTTTAGCACCCTTTTTCTATTAGTAGTTGATAGTTGATGTAGTTTTTCCTAGAGTAGTAGTTCTGTAGTTTTGTGGAGTAGTTTTATTGTTTGTGTTTACTGTAGTAGTTTTTTGGCTTTGTTTTTCTGGTACTGACCTCTGCTTGACTCTCCGGTCATGAGTTAGCTTGTCCCTTAGATTTGGTCTGTTTTTTTCCCGTTATGTCTGACAAGCCTGTCTGTTTTAAACAGTGCTCCTTGTGCAGTCAGAAGATGCCTGTTTCCGATTCGCATGAGGAGTGCCTTCATCATTTGGGTGCTGACCACCTGGATGTTGAATGCAACGTTTGTGCTGCATTCACTCCCAGGGCTTTGGTCGAGTGCCAAAACAAACTCCTTTTGAAAGAGTTGGTTCAAGGGGGGTCACTTGACTCAGTCCCATGCCAATTCTGGACCCTCAGAGCACAAAAGGAAGGCCCCGCCTGCCTCCAGGGTCTTCATCTCCCAAAAAGAAGCCTCGACTCAGTCAGATCCGATACCCTCAGATCCTAAGATCCATGACTGTCATGGATCTGGGGCTTCTGCTCCAAGGCCTTTGGATCTGAGGTCACGAGAGTCCACCCCCACATCCAAGGCATTGGTTAAAGACCCTCTGATCCAGCTGGATCAGGATCAGCCACGGATCTGGCTCCCTCAGATCCGAGCCATGTGGGATCCAAGCTTTCGGATCTTATCTTGTCATCGGAGCTGAAGAGATTAGATCCGGGATCAGTGTCGGACCCTGCTATTGTTATCAAGCATTCCCCTCAGGTTCTGGCTTGGGGCAGTATCCTTCTGTCTCCAAACACATAAAATGTTCTTTAGAGGGCAGGTCCTCAGGACCTAGACACCCATCTCCGGCTAGGTCCTCAGCCTCCTCTAGGTCCTCCAGGAGTTTACTCCCTTCAAATATGGACAGGATGATGAGGTCCTTCCTCAAGGCTGAGATTGAGTTTGGGATTCTTGCATCCCCTGCCTATCCGGCTAGAGGGTCATCTCCTACCCCTTTGTTGACTTCTCCTCGTCCGACCAGGATGGTTTCGGACTTTCAGGCCCTGGATCACACAGTGAGGGAGACAGGGATCCCTGGGGAATTTTCTGCCCCTACCCCATCTGAGTCCCTGGCTAATTCCTTGGGTGAGGGTTCCGGACCTGTTCTCTCAGACTGGTCCCTTCCCCTTGGTGCTTTGGCCCTTGACAGTTCAGGGCCAGTAATATCCAGAGGACTGGAGGTTGTAGCCCGCTCTGGGCCTTCTCCCCAGTTAGGCCTTCATGCCGGAAGTGGGGACAGGGTATCATCCAGTCCTTCAGCTTTCCCCCTCTCTTCCGAATACTCCACCGAGGCACCCCTGGAGGAGGTTTCCTGGAAGAGATCGTGTAAGAGGAGACAGACTCCCCTGCTGGGTTGCTCACCAAGGATACGGACCTCAATGTAGGGGATGGGTCCCCCAGATCTCCGCCCGAGGATGTCTCGTTTGGGGGCATTTTGGAAATACTTAAGCTTAAGGGTGGTTGGTCTTCCATCCCCCTGTCCTCTGAGGAGTCCATCTTTCTGAAGGCTGTTGGAATGGTTCCATCTACCTCCTGGGTTCCCACCCTGCAGACGAACTTGTAGACCTTATTGCCAACAGGGAATGGAAGGAGTCATATACTGTGTAGCCCATTCCCAAATGTGCAGACAGATTTCTCAGTCCCCATACTGACAAGCAGATCTGGTTGAAAGGGGTGCCAGTCGATGCAATCATGGTAGCTGCCACCACCAAGAAAGAGCTGGTGGAACAGAGCAGGTCTGTCCATCCCCCCAACCCTGAGTCCCAGGCACTTGACAGGCATGGAAAGTGAGTTTTCACTTCAGCTACATTTGGTCTGTGGGCACTAAACTACCTGGCACATTTCATCTGACTGCAAAAGGACCAGGTCAAGGAGCTTACCACGTCCCTTTCTGAGATACTGGCTGGTGAGGAACTAATTAAGGTGTCGCCCAAACTATCCACACTTTCTTACCTGGCTAATTCATCGATGAGGCTGATTGTCAGTACAATGGAAGGAACCTCTCGAGCATCAGAACAGACATCGCCATTCAGCATCATGCCTGGCTGCACCTTTGCAGATTTGCGGAGTCCTTTAAGGCATATTTCACCAATGCCCCCTTCGATGGTTCCACCCTCACCTGCAGTGAGCAGGACAACAAGACCCTTTTGGCTGTGGGAATCAGGTTTTCCACCCCTCAACGCTCCTTTTCCAAGATGCAGCGAGGGGCCAGGAAAATGTGGTTTTGCAGGTTGCAGTCTGCCTTCCAGGATGCTCAAGATGAGCCTTCCTCCAGAGGTCGGGGGAGAGGGTTCATTGGCAGACACTAATCCTGGGGCAGAGGGGGGTCTGCAAAGTCAGGACTCCAGGGAACTCTTCTCTAAGAAGCCACAACAGCTCTACTGGGGTGCTGCCCAACTGTCCTACCCTGGAAGCAGTTGGCGTCATTTGTCTCTGCACCCTTTGGCCTGGGCAAGTATTACAAAAGATCATTGGATGCTAAACATCATTTCCAAGGGTTATTCTGTTCCCTTTTTCCAGTCTTCTCCTCCAGTCAAGAGATACCTCCCCAATGTACCACCCCATCAGAGGGAGCTAGCTCAGGAAGAAATGCTCAGTCTTCTCTGAAAGAAAGCCATCAAAGAGGTCCCCCTAGGACAGTGAGAATCCAGAACTTATTCTCTTATCTTTTTGGTGCCAAAGAAGATGGGGGAGCTGTGTCCAATCCTTGATCTCAGAAATCTTAATCACTATCCATTCCATTGTGCCTCTTTTGCACAAGGATGATTAGATGTGCTCTGTATATCTCCAGGACGTGTACTGCCATATAAAAATAGACAGGCACTCCAGGAGACATCTCCGCTTTCAAGTACGGGCCAGTCACTGCCAGTTCAGGACCCTGCCCTTTGGTCTCACCACAGCTCCCCCAGGTGTTCACCAAGTGCATGGCAGCAGTTGCAGCTCACCTGAGACTGCAGGGATTCCAGGTACTTCCATACCTCGATGATTGGCTTCTCACAGCTCCCATGAAGCATCGTCTGGCCACTACCTGTTGAACTTTTCGACCAGTTAGGCATTGCAGTGAATCTCTACCCAAGTCCAAACTGATTCTGTCCCAAAATCTGGAATTCATCAGGATTCAGTAGGACACTGTGTCGGAGATTGCATTGCTCCCACTCTGCCAGATACACCTCATCAGATCTCATGTTCAATGTCTTCTTGTTCTGTTTCGTCCCCAGGCCCAACTTGTTCTCAGGGCCTTAGCATCCATGGTGGTGGTGATCTATTTCATGCCATTAACCAGGTTCTACATGAGGGGTCTGCAGTGGACTCTAGCGGTTTCATGGTCTTCCCTGGTTCATCCTATGACAACTCCGATCCACCTCACTCCAGTGTGCAGGCTTCCTCTCCTCTGGTGGATCCAGTCTCCAACCTCCTAGCAGGCAGGCCATTCTGTCTTCCTCCCACCAGTGCCACAGTGACCAAGGATGCTTCCCTGTTGGTGTGTGTGTGTCTGTCTGTATGTGGGGGTGGACATTTTCAGGGAAAGATGATCCAAGGCATGTGGTTCGAAGCAGAGACCAAACTGCATATCAACATCCTGGAGATGAAGGCAGTTCTCCTCACATTGCAAGCCTTCCAGGACTGCCTCCCTCCGGGTACCATTGCAGTTCATATGGACAGCATGGCTGTTGTGTGGTGCATCAGCAAACAAGGGGGTACGCATTCATATCACCTTTGTCGCGAGGCCATGAGAGTGTGGGAATGGGCGATGTCCTTGGGGCTGTTTCTCATTGCAACACACATTACCGGGAAGAACAACGTGCTTGGGTACAGACTCAGCAGGAGAGTTCTCAGTCCTCACAAGTGGTCCTTGAATCCTTTGGTGGTGAAAGAGATCTTCCTTTGTTGAGGTCAGCCAAGCTGCAATCTCTTTGCATCCCCTCTCAACCATAAATGCAGCTAGTATTTTGCCCAGATTCCCCCAAATGGGAAGTCCCCCAGGGATGCTCTGGTCAACGATTGGCCCCCGGGTCTCCTTTATCCCTATCCTCTATAGAAAGCCCATTGCCTCAAGCCCAACTTAACCCTCATTGCCCCCTTTTGGCCTCTGCAGTTGTGGTTTCCCCTTCTTCAGTCTCACTTGAAGTACCCGCCCTTGGGTTCTAGATCCATTTTTGGATCTAATTTCTCATCCCTCTCAGCTTCTAATTCCGAACCTACAGATGCTTTGTCTGACGGCATGGTTTGTCCACTTCCAGTAATCATGAACCAGCCCAGGCTACCTTCTCCCATTAAGAACATTATCCTAGCCTCTCAGAAGGCCTCCACTAGAAAGATTTACACCAGTAAGTGGAAACTGTTTTCTGTTCGGGCTAAACAGAGCAGTCTCGTTCCAGCTTCTGTTTCCATTTCAGATGTCTTGCTCTTCTTTTCTTTGCTGTTTCAGGATGGAGCTAGCTTCTCGACTATCAAAATGCAGTTGGCAGCTCTTTCCAACTTCTATGTTTGTGAGCAATCTGCCTTCTCCTTTTACTTGTATAAAGATTTTTTTAAAAGGGGGTTTTCTGCTCCAACCTCCTGTCAAGGATCCTTCTCCTCCTTAGGATCTTTCCTTTTTGCTGTAATCTCTCACACAGAGTTCATTTGAGCCTGCTGCCAGATGTTATATCAAATTTTTATCATGGAAGATGGCTTTTCTAGTAGCCATAACCTCAGCTAAAAGGGTTTTGGAGTTGCAGGATCTTTCTATCAAACCTCTTTTCATGTTTTTTCATAAAGACAGAGTGGCCCTTCGAACTAATCCTTTGTTCATGCTTTTGCCACAGAGGCAAATCTGAACCAGTCAGTCCAATTGCCAGTCTTCTTCCCAAATTTTGCTAATAAAAGGGGACTTTCTCTTGCATACACTAGATTTGCATAGACAACTGCATTTCTCCTTCAATAGGACAAAGAGTTTCCGGACGTCTGACCAGCTGTTTCTGGCATTCTCTCTTAACAGGAAGAGTCATACGGTATCTAAAGTAACTATCTCCTGCTGGATTTCGATGTGCATTTCCTTTGCTTATTCGTCCAAAGGTTTATCTTTACCAGGGCCAATCAGAGTTCGTTCCGTTAGGTCAGTGGCTATGTCAGCTGCCTAGTGCATGTCATTCCATGGAAGAGATTTGTGCGGCAGCCACCTAGTTTTCTCCTCACACTTTTGTTAGTTAGTTAGTGACTACACACTTGACATTGTGTCCAGGAATATGGCTTCCTTCATCTCCACAGTTCTTTGGCATGTCCTTCCATGAGGCTGCCCAGGATGTAGGTTAGCTGGGGACTCTGACCCAAGAGTGAGGAATAGTGACATGGATAACATCAGATAAAGAGTTATCTACTTACTATAACATGGCATCTGTGTTATCCTATGTCACTATTCATCACTGTCCCTCCCTCCGTCCCCCATCCTGTAGGATCTAGAGGATGTGGAGATGTCCTATCTGGTAGTCAAGGTCTTCCGTAGCTTCTTTCTAGCTTAGGTCAAACTCGATCTGAGGGGTTAGAGGGCAGCAATGGATCATGGGAGTCGGAGAGGCTCGAGCCTAGAAGCTGTCTGTAAAGCTGCTGTCTCAGATCTGATGTCATGTAAGTGATGAATTGTGACATAGGGTAACATAGATGTCAAGTTATGTTAAGTACATAACTCTTTTTCTTTCAGGCTACAAGCCAATTGCCATTTTCCCTCTCCTATCAAAAATATTTGAAGAATGCATCCATACACAGCTTTTCAACTGTCTAGCACATAACCAGCTTCTGTCTTCAACCCAACATGGCTTCTGTCCTTGTCCCACCACACCTACTGCTGTAGCGAACTTTGTTAATGCAGCTAGCACCCATAGAAATGCCAGAGATGTAATCTTCACCATCATCCTAGATTTATCTGAAGCTTTTGATACTGTCTTCTATCAGAAACTCTTAGATAAAGTCTTATCTTTTGGGCTGTCCAACTCTTCAGTGTAGTGGTTCCTTAGCTACCTATAAAACAAGGCACAAGCAATGAAATGGAAAATAATTTCTTCACCTTCTTGCAAATAACTATTGAGGTCTCACAAGGATCTGTATTAGGCCTCATATTTTTCAACATATTCATCATTGTCCCCAAAACTGCTACAAAAATGCGACTGTAATTCAATTCACTGATGACTCCACTCTAATCTGCTGTGCTAAAATTTTCTGTAAAGTCCAAGACCTTACCTTCTTATTAATTGAAACATGACTAAATAATTCATAACTAATTCTAACATTAAAAATAAATAAATAAATAATAACCAGGGCCATGGGATCCAGCCCATTTTTGTCCCTATGTATTGTGGGCATTTATTAGGAGGGGGGGTATGTTAGTTATGAAGTTTCTAGAGGTAATGTGGGGGGGTATGTTAGTTTGAGCATCCTGTCTGACTTTTCAGAGACATGGAGGCCAGACCTGCAGTCAATTTCTGATTTCCCAACCATTGGTCCAGGTTATTGCCTCTGCCAACAACACCATGATAGAACAAGTAAACTACATAATATTACTGAGTGTTGTCATAGATGACCATTTGAAATTTGACTACCATGTATAACAAGTGATTAAAAAAATCATCAAAAACTAGGTACATTATACAGAGTAAAACCTACCACAGTGACTTGGCTTGAAGATGTATAGCCTTCTTTTCTTACTGCCATCTGTCTTCTATCCTGACCCAATCTTCAAGTCTCAAAACAACCCAGACTTAAGCAATGTTATAATAAAATAGCCAAATCATCACCTTGCTGTTTTTCAGATAACTACAGTACAAAAATTTCTCTATAAGCAAGGAGATTCCCAGCAGTATATAACTTCATACAATACTACTCCCTCAGTAGCATTTTACTCTGCAGAAAAAAAAAACGGTAATTTCTATAATCACGTCACTATATTCAAACTGTATAGCTAAACTATGGAACTACTTCCCACTGCCACTCAAATCCATTCATAATGTAAACTCGTGTAAAGCATACATACATCCTCACGCATCGAATTAATGGATCTGCTGTTATATACCTCCAGAATAAATGCCACTTTAATCTTCCTCACCCAAAATTCTATGCCCCACAACCAGTTTTCTCCAATACCTGAATAGGTGTACTAGTATCGCTGGACCATATAAACAATGTTGCAACACTTCTTGCCACCCATTTATGCTTCTAATGTAAAAATTATGATAGTCGTATATAATTGTCTCTGAACATGCCTAATGTCCCACCTCTTACCTACAATATTAACATTTTCTTCTTTACCAAGTTCCTTCCTTTTCTTCAATTTTTTTGAATTTTTAATCACTAATCACAAGATCTATTACTTGTTTCACAAATTCACTAATACACCTCTTCAGATGCTCAGTGTTCACCATTTACTAAATGCATAAATATTTTTATATGTAGTAGTTTTGTTTATTTCATAGGAATGTAATCTAATTATCGAATGATTAATTGTTAATATATGTTACTTAATGTCTGTTCACGTATAGTAATGAATGTCTGTTTAAAAATTGTTTATAATATGTCAGACCTTTTCTCCCTGGTCCTCTGCTAAAAGGGATTTTTGACGTAGTCAGACAAATTCGGTAAACAAAAGCAAAATAAATAAGTAAAACGTATCAACATGTCCAAGAAAGACATGATTTGTATGGGGAAGGAAATATCAAAATGTGCTTATTAGCTTTTATTGATTACTCTTGATTGCCAGTAGCAGAATTCATACTTTCTATGGGTCCCCTTCAGAATATTGAAAACCCATATCAGCAAAAAACATTTAATGGAGATGACAGTATTGAATCTTCATTTACGTGAAACCTTAAACCAGTGAAAACGTTCACCAGGAAAGTAACCACTTGGCCACCAGGACAACATAAACACAGCATGATTAAAACCCACCAAAGTGGGGGCTTTGCCCCCCACATCCACCCAACTATATATACCAACAACAAGATCGCATTATCATGGGGAAAGGGCTAATACCTCCACGGTAGCAAAGTGGTTACCTTCCCGATGAACGTTTTCACTGTCATTAGAGCCGAGTGCGCCTCCAGGCATTTCTGCAGTTAACTCCTACTGTGCCTCTAGGCGTCAAATATTGCTTATTCATATTTGCATTAGTAATTCCAAAACCGTGCTACATACAAGGTATCAAAAGATTTTATCTTGAAGCATACATGATGGCAAACATAACTGTATTGATATTTGCTACTGTCTAATGCAGTTAAAAAGATACTGAATATTATTTGTATACTGTTTATTTGTATTATAATAATTTTCATATTTTTCTAAATATCTCAATATTCAGGTAACACTGACAGAATTGCATAGGCTCATATGAAAGCTCATAGCTGTATGAAGACACTCCTGCTAGCAGTATGTGTTGTTTTTTGAATGGTTATTGAGATATCATAAACTGTGTATACAACATTACAAAATTAATATCACTGCCTTTATTTTGGCTTATAAAAGCCAGTTTAAAACATCGGACTGAATGATGCCACAAATGTAAAGGTTAATTTAGTTACTTTTTTTAATTACCAAGACATGCATCTAGAGCATTTCTCCCTGGGCCTCCGCTGAAAATTGGCTTCGTTCCAAGTCGGACTTTCCCAGTTAACAAATGTCAAATAAAATAAATAAATAAAAATGTATCCTGAACAGTTAGCCATTTACAGCTTTCTTTTAACACTTATGGTTCCAGATATATGAGTATTTGTTTGAAATGTAAGTCAATAACTTCACTTTTTAAAGGCTCAAGCCACACCCACTGGAAATTAAAAGTACACACTCAAAAGACCTGACCTGGAGAGAATGGGTTTCGCATAAATGAAGATTTTATATTGTCATCTCGATGAAATCGGTTTCACTGATATGGGCTTTTGATATTCTGAAGGGGACCCCTTTCTATAGCCTCACATGAAATAGATACAGTAGTTTAATATCTTGATAAAATATTTGCAACATTTCAAATCGTAGTCTATATTTTAACAGCCATCATTTGAATGAGTTTTGAGAGTGCCAGGGCATTTTACATAGAAGCTTAACTTTCTGTGAAATGTCTTCACTGGCTGAACATCAGGCATCCTTTAATTGTCAGACATTTTTGTCTGCTTTTTCTCATTCCAGATAGGTCATCATTTGTCCTCATACAGCCATAGTTCATACTTCTTATTACAGAAAACTCTTTTACCTGATTGCACTGATCTGTGTGCTCCTTCACCCCATTATCAGTCTTTATTTACCTGTCCTCCCCGCGGCCAAGTGGCGTTCAAAAGATATGCGTGAATGGGCGTACCTTCATTGAAGGTTGGGTGTCGGTCTGGCACCTTGGCACCGTAAAAATCTACTGCCAACCATTAGCGGACCAGAGTTCCACTGTGGCGACCCCTAACCGGGAAAAGCCGAAAGAAGAAGAACATTTACTTTGACACCTTGCAGATGGTCAGGGCTCACATCCACAGCCTTCCTGCCTTCACAAATGTCTAGGCTTGTTTGTATTTGTTGGATATCAGTAGTGTTATCTGCTTCATAGCTGTGGTGATGGCTTGATATTGATTGTGACCCTCAGAAAAGTGATATTCTAGTCTGTGTTTTTAAATTCAGTTGCCTTCAAAGTAATGTTTTCTTATGCACAAATGTATATGAGTGTATAACTGTCTTGCCCTTAAAACGCAGATGTTTTCATCTTGATACACATCTGTGTAGTTTGTATTTCAGCATTGAATGCTGATAAAATTACAAGAAAACTTAATCAGGAGTACATTTGTCATTGATATATTTTGACCAGCCTTACCATTCATATAGACGTAAGAATACTCCTGCTTTATATATAATGTTATAATTATTGGCACATACATCCTGAGTGATCAAGCCATAAAGAAATGACATGCAGCTTCAGTATAATGTTTATGTTATAATAAGTAGTTAGAACAACTAGGTATTGATGAGCTCTTGGTAAGATGTATAGCTGCATGACTTAAAGACAGGACATGGCAAGTGTCATACAGCAATTGGACAGGTGAAATTCTTGGGTTCAGTCAAGGTGTCCCACAGGACTTTATCCTAGGCCCATACTTGTTTAGATTGTATCTTTGAGATCTATCTTTTATCATCTGAGCTGTTCTACAGTCTGTATGCAGATAACTTCAAAATGTGTACCTGATTACATGTGTTACAGATAGGGTATGTCTACAAAATAACTTGACTAAATTGACCATTTAAGCATGGGAGAATATTATGCTAAGAAATACATCAAAAACTAAGCATATGAGTTTTCCAGGATGGTCTCTGGTCAGTGAGCACGCATTTCCAGCTACTCCTCTTACTCTTATGACTGTCTAACCATAAATCCGAACATTGATTGCTAAAAGTCAATAAAAAATAGCAAATATCAGTTAAAACTTTATTTCAACTGACTAGCAATCATTATTGCTCGCTAACTATTTGAAATTATAAAATAATTTGATCTACCATCCATCAGGATCTCTGCCACATGTTGCCAGCCTTATCCTTTCATAAAGATCATAATTAAAAAAAATAAATAATAGAAGAAGAAAAACTCTCAAAATGACAGATGTAATGGAGCAAATGGATGCACAGACATCAAAGACTAAGTTAGCTCAAATTGCCTCACCTGATAAAGATCTTATTACTAAAAGGCAGAGAACAAGCAAGTCGCAACAAGATGCACAAAAAATGCAAGCAAGAACAACCGTGCAGCTTAGAGGAACTGAAGCTGGCACTGCAACGGTTACAGTCAGAGATACAAAACTTCTCAACAAAACTAAACCCATTTGGTAACAACCTAGAACAAATCATAATGAGACTGGAACAAAATGAAGAAAAAGTACTAAACAATGAACTAAGACTTGACCAGCTTCAAAAGAATTTAGATGCAAGTATGGATTCCGTAAAAGAACTACAACAAAAAATAATCGACCTTGAGGCTTAGAAGCCAACTCAGTGGTGTCCCTGAAAAGTTTGAACAAGCTCAACTATCTACAGTCATAAAAGAAATCTTGGAGGTTATTCTGGAAAATTAAGACTTTGCAAATGATATTACTATTGAAAAAACCCACCACTCACTCTGTAAAACTCAAACTATCGGCACACCCAGGCAAATATATATAAGAATCTTGAATGCTTCCCATGCGCACAAGCAGTTATTACAGTAGCTAAACTTAAACAAATCTATCATCTGGAGAGGTTATAAGATAACTAAAGCTCAAGATTTACCAGTTCAGATTAAACAACAAAGGCAGTTGCTATCTCCTTATTCCGTCTATTTAATTAAAAAAAATATTAGATTCCAAATGAAATATCCAGCTTTGCTAATTTTCCAACATAAAGAACACAGATTTCGAGTGGGCTCACTGGAAGAAGCTAAATCGGCTTTTGTTAAAACTTTCAATGAAACGCCAAACAGTTGATGCAGCCGTAATGTTTTTCTTATCCTAACTCAGTTCACCAATGGTAACAGTTGACTTAAGGTATAAACCTCTTCTTGCTGTCATAAAAAAATATAAAACAATAAAGTATATACCTTGGTCTCTCCATCATTGTGAAATTCTAAATGACCCAGGAAATGCCAGAATGCACACTCTCCTGTGAGATGAAGTTATTCCGCTTACGTAATATTGAAGCTGCTCGCATTACACCTAAAAGCTACTCTGTTATTTTTTCTTTCCTCTGCTACCTCCCGAGAATACTGAAAAGGCATATCGGAGCGGCACCAGCGCAACAAAAATACTGGGAAAACCTTCATCATGCCAGCATAAACCAAACTGGATGATGTTTGCTACTTTGGGCCGAATAAAGAGCAGCTAACAGGTACTTTTTTGTGCTGCCATAACTCTCTGTTATTCAAAAACATATATGAATTGGTTTCTTTGGCTTTCTACCCTCCTTGGTGACCTGCGGTTACTACTTTCTCTTTTTGAACAATTTAAATACAAAACTAAATATACCAGAATATAATTTTTGCAATGATCATGAGGACATAATCTAGGCAGCCTGCATGGTTTCTCACTAATACCCATAACCCCCTCCCAATGACTGACTTGCACAATTACATACATAAAGGTCTACTATGCCTACTTCGGTGAACATGCACATTACTTAATATGTCCCATAAAAGCGAATAATGCAACTACAGCTTGGCAGAGCCAAAACACATCCCCGACTTTTACAGTGCATGTTCTTCACCTCTCTCTCAGCAGGTACTGATATTACAACAGTAAGACCACTTCCATGCCACAGGATGAATGTTGTTGACAGCCTCGCATTCCTAACCTCTCCCAACTGAATTCTCCAGTGCTCAAACTATTAATTTCATCTGGGAGATGGTCAAGACCTCTTTCTTTTATACCAAATGCTGGAGTACTGTGCAGCTTTTTAATAGTTTGTATTTTCTATATCTGTTTGCAAGTTGCCTTCTACCATTCAAGGATTGAAAACATCTCCTTGCTTGCATCAACTCAACCCTCTCCCTTTCAGGAAACAAGCGAACAAGTGTATTACACAGCAAGATTGAAGAAATTAATCATTTTCACAACAGTATAAAAATACTGCCCAATTGTTCCACTAACTTTCACCTTTGTAAGGCAAGATTCTCTTTAAGGATCAGCCACCAAAACCGCTGGTCTGACAAAAGTTAACTCAGTAAATAATCATCCACTTAAATCCATGAGCTATGCGCGTCATGGGGGGGAATCTCTCCATGTCATATAAATAATCATCTTCTCATAATTCAAAAGTGGATAGTGACTGAGGTCATCTTTGACATTATGTGTGATATTTGATATTATGTGATATTTGCTTCTGAGTTTGCATCTAAACTTTGTTGTATAAGTGCTTTAAAATATTCTACTGCAACTATTATGTCTCTCTGTGGTTTCCAGTGGTACTATAAATACCTGTTATTAGAGGGACAGAATTAGTAATGCTAACTCTAATAACCACATGCACTGTGTTTACTTTATTTAGTAATAAAATACATGATATCAGGGAAAATAAACCATTATAGTCTCACTGATGAAAACATAAAAATGATAAAATTAAAAGGAAACAATGTGAAACAGGAAAAAGAGAAAAAAGGAGGAAAGGAAAAAAGAAACAAAGAAGGAAAAATGCATAAACAAACTAAATAGCTGGTGGACTATACAACATCTCAGCATGTTCAAATGGTACTTTGGTTTTTGTGCAACTGTGTATACTATATTACTTGGTTTGCATAAGCACTGGCTACTCAAATTATAAGAGACAACTTGCCAATTTACAAATGACGTTTGTCAACCCTCTCTTATAAACAATACTAAATGTGAAAAGATAAAGCAAAAATAAATTTCTTTAGTTGGTTAGAATATAATTAATATTTCTTCTCTTTCATTGTTAGGAGTTCATGGAATTTAATGTGTGTTGCTTAATGACTACTGTTGCTTGGGAAAATTAAATGTTATTATATTACCCTTACTTGTTACACTATAATGGTTGTCAGAATCGTAAATTGTATACAATGTTTAACATTGTTAGTTGTTTCTTTCTTTTAGAGCAGACGGGTATAAGTGGTTAGGCACTGGGTGGATTTGAGTGGCAAGGATGTCACATCAATGAAAAAATATATAATACAAACTGTTATTATAAATGCTATTCGAAAGGATATGAGAATTGTTAAACATGGAAATAACATACAGATAGGACAAATTAGAAGGAATGGTAATAATTGATTTGTGGAACATCAACTGCCTTCAAGATACAAAAAAGAAAAACTTACTTATGCACCTAATTTTTCAAGCTAAATCTAGTATCATCTTCCTTCAGGAAACACACGTGTAATGAACAATGGGATAAGGACAAAACAAAAAATTGGATTAAACATATAATATCAGCTGCAAATAACACAACTTCAGAAGAAAACAGCAATTATAATTAAAAAATCATTTCAAAGTGAAATTCTGAATCACAAATCAGATATAAATGGAAGATGATGATATTTTGTTTGCTCTTATCCCCCCTTATAATAAACCTTTTCTTTTCTTAAATATATGTATGGTCCATGCATAAACCAACAGAATTTTGTATATGAAATATATAATATACTAATGTAATTCCCTAAGTCTCATTGTCTTATAGGTGGTGACTGGAATATGTTAATTGACTCAACAAGAGGTAGATCACATAGGAAAAACAGTCAGACAACCCAAATAGCTTTGGAAGAGCTAGTAAACAATTTTAATCTGTTTGATCCTTATTCTCTGAACAAGGATGATGCATTAATAAGCAAATACACATATTTTTCTGCTTGTTATAAGTCATGGTCAAGAATTGACTATTTCTTGATATTTGAATTTCTGTCAATCCATGGGATTAATTATAAAGTAGATCCTAGATCTGTCTCTGACCACTCAAAAATTTCACTTGAAATAAATAACCCTAAATCAAAATATATAAACTATAATTATTCAAACTGGACCCTAAACTCAAACTTAATTTAAAGAAAAGAAATAACACACGAAATTACTAATATTCTTAGCCAGCTAAGAACTGACATTACTAACAGCGATATAGCTTACAATGTACTGCAACAAAATCAGTAATAAGAGACATTTTAATACAAAAAGCATTGTTGTGTAAAAGACAAAATGACAAGAAATATAAATTGGAAGAACAAATTAAAAAAGTGGAAGATGAACTTCAAAGAAATTACATCAGTAAGTTAGACGACACCTTGTAAAGCCTTCAAAAACAGCTCTACTCACTACACTCACAAAATTATTCCATTCCAGAATTAAAGCTACTTTATAGATATGCAGAATGGGCTCATATGCCTTCAAAAATATTAGCAAGAGATATAAATGCCACAAAATACCCCTCCTAGAATATCAGAAATAAATTATTATGGTAAAACACTACATACGAACTTGAATATTATTAAAGCTTTTGAAGAAATATACAATGACATATATAACCCACAAAATAAGTTATGTCCAGAACAATATGATAATTTCTTAAATAACCTAAAATTCCCACTTATAAATGAAAGGCAAAACAAATCCCTTAAGGCACCCCTCACATTAGAGGAAGTCAAATTAGCAACTGACAAACTAAAAATAAGCAAAGCTTCCGAGCCGGATGGCTTTACAGCTGGATTTAAAAAAAAAATATCCTGACCGTATCATCCATGTTGTTACTAGTATTTAACTACATCTTTATACATGGCATTTCAGATCTGTATATTAACTCAAAAACCTTATTTATTCCTAAACCAAATTCTGATAAAACTAACCCGTATAATTATAGACTATTGCTTATATATATATATATATATATATATATCAAAATCCCAGCCTCAGTTTTAGCAAATAGAATTCAAAAAGTTTTATCTTCTATAATATCTCCTGAGCAATTAAGTTTTATAAAGCAAATACAGGTCTATGATAATACAATTACATTAGATACAATAATTCAACTCTTGGCAAAAGATAAGCATCCAAGATATGCTTTAGCCCTAGACACATGTAAAGGCTTCAGTAAAGTCAACTTAACCTTTCTTTTTAAAACTCTCAGCTGTTTTACTATACCCCAGGAATTTATCAACATTATTAAAATAATTTACAATAATGCATCTACAACACTTCATATAAATAAAGGACAATCTAAACCACTAAAAATTTCTAATGGAATTAGACAGGCCTGTCCTCTCTCTCCTTATCTCTTTAATCTTTATATAGAAGTCTTATTTCCTCTCATAGCCCACAAAATCTTCCATCACATACCAATAATTCAGAATATTAATTTAAAAATTACAGCCTTCTCTGATGATCTAAATATCTATTTCGAACTACCGAATACAGACAAATTTCAGATGTAATGAACTTTGAAGTCAGTACATCCACATTCTCTATCTTCCCTGTAAATCTTCTTGGGCACAAATAATTCTATTTTCCAGCCAACTCAATTAAAATTAATTACTCATTGAAATATTTAGGAATAAATTTTAAACATACAAAGAGATGCTGAAAGAAAATCTACAAAAAACATGGGCAACTATTGAACAAGATATTTCTCGATGGAAAAATATTAACCTCTCTTTTCTATCTAAAGCTGTCATTATAAAAATGAATATTTTACCAAAAATTCTATACCAAATGAATGCTATTAATTTAAACATCCCAAACAAACTTTTCTCTAAAATGAAAGCTGTGCTCTCAAATTTTATATGGTACCCAAAATCTACTAGAATGTGCTACAATAAACTTACACTACCCAAAGAAAATGGTGGTATTGGACTACCACCCTTTAAACTTTATTATGACATTATTTTTGCTAATAGAATAATTCAGGTATCAAACTACAACCCAATAAACCAAGAGTGGTCACCAAACTGGGTTTAAAATCTGGTATTATCGCATAAAATCCCAGAACAATTCCATATATAAATCAGGAAAACATAAAAAAAATAAAATCCATTCAGTGATTAAACACAAAATCACTATATTTTATAAATTAATGTCTTCCTTGCATTTAGAAAATGTCCTTGAACTCTTACAACCCATACATTTCAACCCAAACCTAAAACTAAAAAAATCAAATTTTAAACCTGTATAACTACGCTCAAATCAAAAACATTATGGTATGGGAAATATACCAACATTATGGTATGGGAAATATACCAACTACACAATTATAAGTTAACAGATGTAAGAGTTAAACTAGGACTATCAAACAAATATGACATCATACGTAGATCAGAATACTAATAAATGAAAAATTTCCTAAGCTAATGGCCAATGAACAAGATATAAATACTACTCATACAATCCTAAAACTCCAATCACATAAAACAAAAATGTTGTAAAATGTCTATAAATTAATATTGACAATCAGATTCCAATTCTCACTTGTATTCTCCAAATATTGAAATGAGAAAAACAAAGATATTAGCATTAATCAAAAAGCTCAAGCAATACAAAACACTTTTAAATTTGCATCCTTTAAAAACTTTATACCCAAGTCATGATTAATAACAATGCATATTACACACCTGTTGACTTAAACAATTTTAATTCAAAAGTTTCACAAATGTGTCCATTCTGCATATAAACTATGGTGTTCATTAAAAACTAAACTTGACAAAATGGGGTATGAGAAAACTACACTATCCTGGGAAACTGCAATTCTTCATATAATACCAAAAAACTTACAGGATTGTACAAACATGTTCTGATAACAATATATGCACTAATTAAATACATTGCCAAAAACTAGCCTGACACATGTCATGTGGGAAAACTTTAAAAATATAGCATCTAAATACATATCTTCGCATAAGTTGATCACTAAAAGCCAAAAAAAACTGATCTTACTTTCAGAACTTTTGGGGATATCTCCTAGACATGATACTTAAAGATTAAAAAGACATTTTCCTATATTATATTCTAAGCACCCAACAGTTTTATATGTGTTTAATTCTAGAACCAAATTGTACTGTATAAATAAAGGTCTAAAACTGAAATTTAAAGACAATTTCACATTTTGCTTTTACTTCTTTTCTTTTGAATCTTTTCATAATGTAAATATTGATGTGACATTAAATTGTAAATATTTGTAAATAGTTATGAGTGCAATGTTATGATACTCCTTCATTAGTGTACACTCACATACTTTTATTATATCTCACTTAAAAATGTAAATCTACTGTAAAAATTAGGATTATGTTCATAAGTATCATCAAAATGTGTGTACGCATCAAGCTTCTTTTTTTTGTACCTCTCTTTTTTTGAAAAAATAAATATTACATTTGAAAAAAAAAAGTTAAGGATACAAGATTTGGGAGACATAAACTGAAAGGTGAATACAGCACACAGTGATTGAAACTGTAGATGTATTTAAGGACCTGGGTATATCTGTAGATCCAGCTTTGAGTTTTTCTAATCATATCAACCAGTTGGTTAATAATAGTTATAGAACTATAGGTTGTATAAAAAGATTTATAAAATCTAGGAATTCAGAAATTATGGAAATCATTGTTTGTTAGTTATGTTAGACCCAAACTTGAGTATTAGATGCACATGGGATATATGCAAATGACCCCTAAAGGACATCAGGTGTTTCAGCTGTATGGCTGTTTTAAATGCCAATGACTTTTTTTTTTCTTTTTAAATCTGTAATGGATAAATTCAGGCCAATAAAGCCAAACCCCATTGGCCTGAATTTGTCCATTACAGACTTAAAAAGAAAAAAAGTAATGGGCATTCAGAACTGCCATATAGCAGTATCACCTGATGTCCTTAAGGGATTATTTGCATATATCTCATTTGCCTCTAATACAAGAGGTTTAGGGAATCAGATAGTGGAAACTCTAGCTTGGCTAGATTTTTCTTGTAGTTTTTACTGCTTGGTTTGTCTGTGTGACCTTTTTACCCAAACTTGAGTATGGAATAACAATATGGAAACCTTATAAGAAAATAAATATGAGTAAACTGGAAAGAGTAGATTGGAAATACACGGACATCCGTGGATGTGAAAATGTAAGGTATTATGGAAGTCTACAATATCTAAAGTTGTACAGTGTCTCATATAGATATACAAGAGGAGACCACATTCAGGTTTTTGAGGCCTTTAGAGACAAGTACCTGTGGGAATGTTTGGGTTTATCAGAAAGTAGTAGAGAATCATCAGACAACATATCTATAAGAATGAGAAGTGTATTAATTGGTTCTCTGACAGAGTAGTAGATGCATGGAGTAGGCTGCCAAATTACATTAAAGCAAACCTATCCTGGACACATATTATGGGAATAACTGTTTTTTTATATTGGCAAGCTAGAACGGCATTATTGCTTGTGCTTGAAATATATGTATGTATGTATAGTAAATTACCTTGGGTTATCTTAAAACAATGCATTCAATTTTTTATCACTAGCTCCCACATTAATAATATTTTGTGACACATCTGACCGATGGTATATTTTATGTATTGATTGTGACTGGCTTGTCTGATTTAATCTGGGATTCTTTAATTACAGGGTGACATAGTCTCTTGTGCTGGTGCCCATTTATACATTTGGACAGTCAATGGACAAGCAATAGCCAACATTAATACAGCCTGTGGACCTGATGAGTATATTCTGTGCTGCTGCTTCAGTGAACTGAATGAGTGGGATTCCCACAGTGTTATAATTGCCGGAAGTACTGATGGAATAGTGAGGGTAAGTATATTTTGATTCAGAGAAGGACATTTTACCTCTCTATCCCATGTTGAGTGATCATAAAGAAATGGAGACCCAGAAAAGAAGTTAGATTTACGCCTGCTTCTTAGTTTTGCAGCTACATATTTTTTTAAGGAAATATTTTAACATTTCTCTTTGTAAGATGATACAGGTAAATAAATTGTAAGCCTGAATTTAAGGTGCCATAAAAAATGCATTTTCAGTCATTCATAGGTTTCAGCTCGATAGTCTGGTAATTTGACATAGTGTTTTTGTTTTCTGTAACTGACTAAGTTTGCAAATGACTGTATGCTAGAAGCAGTCATTGAATCTCCAAATTATGTATCCACCCTGCAGGAAAGTTTGTCTCAAATAAATAACTGGTGTTAAAATGATGTAATGAAACTAAATGACAAAAATGCATTATTGTATCCCTTGGGAAGTCATCTATCCCAGGGAACTACCACATTAGCAATACACCCCTCAGGGTTGACCCATTTGTTTGAGATTTGGAAACGTATGTTGACAGTGACCTCATATTTGAACAACATATATCCACTGTCATAAGAAAATATTTCTATATTGTACAGCTTATAGACAAAGTTATTGTGACTAGATGTCCAGATGTCATTGTCCACCTTTACTCAGCCCTCATTAGGTTAGTCATTGAATATAATGCCTCATTGGCATGTAACCATCTAGGCACATGCAACAACTCGAATGGCCAAAAAGATAACTTACTAAAAGGATACAAGAACTAAACAACATGTCCTACATGGACTGACTCAACGCCCTATCACTGTGTGCTGTATCCTACAGTAGGCTAAGAAATTGCATGTGCCTGGCTACAAGGTTTCCTCTGAAAATTACTGATGGATTTACTGCACGTCACCAAGTCATATGGCATCAGAAATACGCAGTCTGTTGATCTAAACCTCTTCTGTAACATCAACAGAATGATTTGGAGGGACAGGTATATTTCACAGAGGATACTGCTGCTGTGGTACAGACTCCCCATGCACATAAAACAAAGTTCTTATGTGTCCATTTTCAGGTGCAACTTAGATATATTGGTGGAAAACAGAAAATGTGCCCTGTTACTTCTCCGTCTACTACTAATGAACAGAGGCAGCTCCTAGATGCTTTATCCCATTCATGAGTCCCCACAAATTATCTGTGCTATGAGTCCAGTTATTCTCATAAGTCGTAATATACAATTACTGACCATGGGATTGGTAAGGCCAGTCAATAACCAAATGGGATAGGTTATTTCAAGCACAAAAAAGGAAATTGCCTAGGCTTGAAATGGCCCACAAGGGCAGCTAGTCTAGCCTTTACATATGAACCTTGACATAACATGACATTAACTTTATACAAATTAGGCCAAATCGAGTTCTGTATCCCTACAGATTCAAGAATGAAACTGAGCCTTGGTACATTTTCATTCTGCACCTTTGCCCTAACTTTCCAGCCCTGTCAGTTCTTCTTCGGCTTTCATCCTGTCCATATACAACTTTTTTGCGGCAGGAATTTTCTTCTTACTATCACCATGCCAAGTTCCAACCTTCTTATCTCCTCCATTATTTTCTTTACTTCCTGTACTGCGAGTTTGCCCCTGTTTTTCCATTTTTTAGTAATTGCCTTTTTTGTCACTCCTAGTATTAGAGCAACCACCTGTCAGGAAGAGTACCAACCTTTTTACTTCAACAAAGAGAAACATGCTCTTTGTAATTTGGTGATCATTCCCAAAGAGTCTCGTTACCGTACTACTGATATCCAGTTTAGATAGGTGTGGATATACTTATTCTTAAAAGATATGCTCCCATAAACCCATCTTTTCCTTATTACATCTCCCACACATGACCAAAACATACCCAGAAATATTCTGTCATTCTGCTGGAGTATAGAAATATTTGTGCAGATGCTTCTATATAAAAAATACAATTTTCTTGATTTTATTGCATATCTGAGGCTGACTTAGTTTGTCATTCCAATCCCTTTCTAGTCTTACATTTCTGTGCCTCTTATGCTTTAGCAAAGCCTTGTAAGATTTACTTATTAACTCCTTTCTTCTAGTCGCATTTGTTCTGGCCTCTATTATTAAATTCAAAATACCAGGTGGCAATCTCATCTTCCCTTCCATAGATACTCCATAACACTGTCAGTAACACCATATATACCAAACCAAACTAGGAGTAAAACTAAATAAAAACACATGCAAGACCAAAGAGATTCTGACAAATCCAGCTCAAACAACGTGAAACGTAATATTACCACTTTAATTTTAGCCTATATGAAATGTGAAGCTAAGCCCCATAAATTACTCCTGTCCAGGCTAACTCACACAAGAGAAAACATATGATCTGATGTTGGCAATCTTCACTTAGTCCTTGACTGTGGGCTCGGTTCAGACCCTCAGAACCGACTCGGCCATTTACTTCAGCTTGCTCCTTCCAAACTCTCGAGCCAGGCTCTACTCATATTGCTTCTCATAAAATTACTTTAGATCACATTTGCCGCTTCAGATGTCAGACGTGTTCAACCTTTTTTCTCGTGCCTTGGCTTATTCTGATATTTTTGTCTATTTAAAATCTCTTTTTCAATATTTTCTTTTCATAATAGTTTTTCTACTGTCTACCCGCTCCTCTCGTTTTAGCTTCTTATTAGCATGATTGTGTATTTTTCTCATTTTTCTTCTTACCGTTGGTAGTTCCTCAAGTACCACCTTTGGTACATCCCTTAACTTTTAAGGTATATCTTAAATACCATTGTTTTTGGTATTTCCTACCCCTTTCCTTCTTACTCTCTTCAAAAAAAAAAGTCTTTATTTCTATCCCTTCTTCTCTTTGTGTGTGTGTGTTTGTGTGTGTGTACACGTTTGTGATTATGGTGGAAAACACTTTTCTCCTGCTAAATCCTCTAAAGGCACCTCTGGATTTAAAAGTTGTCAGAAATGTCAGGGTAAAATGCCCAACTCTGACGGGCATACCCTTTGTGTATATTGTTTGGGGAAAATCCACTTACAAGAAAGTTGTTCAGTCTGTCATGGCTTTTCTACCCATAGACTTACTGAGTGAAAAAACAAACTGATACTCAGGGGACTTTTAAAATCTGATTTCGAAGAGGCCATTTTTGGGTTCAGAACTTAAGCCAGCATTTCATCATCATCCTCTTCCAGTAGTAGTAAAAGACCTTCTTCACTTCCAAATACCTCAGAACCATCCAAGAAGGTTTCTAAAGGACATTTGGTGCCAAAGAGTTCTTCGGTACCAAAAGGTACATCTGACTCGGCACCTAGAAAATTATTGGAGTCGACAGCAACTTCCTCGGCAACCACAAAGATTTCAGTATCGGAACAGTCAAAGCTGCCTTTGCTCCCAAGAACACAATATTCACCAACTATTGATCCCTTTAAGATAGGCCACCAAGCCCTTTCCTCAAAGTGAGATCCCCTAGGTCTTCTTCAACAGCTTCAATTTGATCAACTAAGAGTCTCTTGGAGGTCGACATTATGAGACTGGTGGATCAGCTCGTGACAGCAAGGGTATTGTCCTCGGTTCCAAGCCACTCCAGTGTTGGAACCAGCCTACCCACGACACCAGCCATTCCTCTTCCTTCAATTCCTGTCGAGTCATTGGAGTTCGTGGATGTGACACTCCCAGCGTTGACTGTCTCGGTTCCAGAAGCATCCTCTTTTACAGTTCCAAGAGCTGTCTTGAGCTACTCCAGGCTTTTGGCACAGGAGGCCTCCTGGGGTCGAGACTCTCTGGCTGGGTCCAGGGTGCAGGTGTTGGTTGCATTAACTTCAGAGATATCCATGTCTGTTGGTACCTCGGCCATTGTAGGATCATCCCAGGCTTCTACTTTGGAGGTCACCTCCTCGGTACGGGGTGTGACCCCAGTTCTGAAGGAGTCTATTTTGTTCTGGGCTCCCATCCCTTTACAGGGGGGCCAGCCTTCCAGATCATGGAGAAGGCTTTGTCCATTGGGAATCAGTCTGTCCCATCCCTGTCGGGACTAGTTTCTAGATCCCCTCGACCTGAGCGGCCATCCATCTCATCCCCAGAACAGAGGGCACAAAAGTTTCCAGGATAGGCCCACTTTGGTGGTTTCCTCTTCTTACACTTTCCAGATCATCCCCCCAAGGAAGTACCTGCAAAGAAGAAGTGCAAGAGGAAGCACTTAGACTCCCCTGAGGAGTCTTTCACTGAAGATACCGATTTTGATGAAGGAGAAGGTTCCCCCAGGTCATCCCCTGATGGTGTTTCCTTTGGGGACATCCTAGAAATCCTGAAACAGAGTAGTGACTGGTCTTCCATCCAGCCATCCCTGGAAGAATCTGTATACCTGGAGGCTTCTCATGCCCAACCCTCTACTTCTTGGATCTCTCCACCCACTGACGATCTCATTAAGTTGATCACTGAGTGTTCATGGAAGATGCCTGACTCCATTGAGCTGATCCCCAAGAGGCCTGAACGTATCCTATCAGCCCCCAAGGATGAGCCACCATGGTGATAACGGCAGCCACGAAGAAGGAACTTGCTGCGGAAATTCCATCTATCCATTCTCCTAACATGGATTCTCAGAATTTGGATAGGTTTGGGAAGCACGTTTAAGCTTCAATGACCTTCGCTGTTAGGTCCTTGAATTATATGGCGTACTTTACAAACTTACAGAGGGATCTAATCAAGGAGCTCTCGGATACCCTCTCAGGAGCAGTAGCTGAAAGGGTACGGGATAAAGTTGCCTCTCAGCTAGCAACCCTTGATGCAATTTCTGACTCGTCCATGAGGCTGATTGCTCATGCAGCTGAAGGGATGACTAGAGCAGCGGTTTCAGGCAGAGCCATTAGAAGGCACTCTTGGATGCACTTGTGTGACTTTGCGGAGCCATTTAAACCATCATTCGGCAACGCTCCACGTGATGGATCCACCCTTTTTGGTCCCAAGGTAAAAGACACTTTAGCCATGTGTGAGAAAGATGGCAAGACCCGTTTTGCCCTTGGCATATGTTTCTCCACTCCTCAGTGGCCTTACTGTAGGAACCAGAGAAGTGGAAGACTGTGGTTTTAAAAATCCAAAGGGTCTTTCCAGGATTCACATGGCAAAGACTTTCCCTTTAGGCAGAGGGGGAAGTAATGGAAGACGCCGTCCTAGAGGCCGAAATGGACAGCAAAACCAAGGGTCCAGAGAATTTTTCTCTGGTATCCTATTAGCACCCTTGAATGGGGGCCTGATTGCCCTCCTCTGGAGGCAGTCAGGGAATGACTTTATCTGCACCAATCTGCCTGGCAAATATTAACTACGGACAAATGGGTGCAGGGAACAATGTCCAGAGTTTACAGAATCCCACTATTGTTACCCCCAATGACCCAGAAAAAACTTCTGGATGTTCCACCCAGTCAAAGGGAAGCAGTAGTCATAGAAATTCAAAAACGTCTGGACAAAAGAGTCATCCAAAAAGTCCCACCAGACCAAACAGGATCCAGATTTTACTCGAGGATCTTTTTAGTGCCCAAAAAAACAGGGGACTGGAGACCTATCTTGGATCTCAGCCAGTTCAACAAGGCAGTTCAGAAAACCAAATTCCAGATGGTCTCTGTACAGTCGATACTTCCATTCTTGGAAAAAGGCGATTGGATGTGCTCGGTAGACCTCTAGGATGCTTATTACCATATAAAAATGGACAAATGCTCCAGGAGGTTTCTGCGCTTCCAGCTGGGAGCCAGTCATTTCCAATTTAGAACACTGCCCTTTGGACTCACCACAGCCCCCTGGGTGTTTACCAAATGCATGGCAGTGGTTGCAGCTCATCTCAGACTGCAGGGCTTTCAAGTTTTTCCATAACTCGATGACTGTCTCTTTACCGCTACCACCAGGCATCAGTTAGAACAAGCAAGAGATTACACTCTACACCTCTGCACATCTCTAGGCATAACAGTAAATTTTGAAAAGTCAAGCCTACAACCTTCTCAGTTCTTAGACTTCATCGGATCCCGCTTAGATACTGTCACAGAAATCACTTCTCTTCATCCAGAAAGACTGCAACACATCAGATCCCAAGTTTCTTAAATTATAAGAAACAACAGAGTACCAGCAAAATTAGTCCTTAAAGTGATAGGCTCTATGGCAGCAGCAATAACTCTTGTTCCCTTAGCAAAATATCACATCCGAATCCTGCAGTGGTTACTTGTGTCCCAGTGGTCTCTGATGCACTAGCCAGTGTCTTACCTAATCGTTGTTACAAATCGCTGCAAACGAGATCTTATGTGGTGGCTCCACTCCAATCAGATTCTCTTCGGCAACCTTTCATTCTTCCCCAACCCCAAGCCACAATAACTACAGATGCTCCCCAGATAGGGTGTGGAGGGCATTATCTGGGAAGAGCAGTCCAAGGCACATGGTCCCAACTAGAGGCCAACTTTTACATCAGTATTCTAGAGATGAGGACATTGCTTTTAGTGTTGCAAGCCTTTCAGGATGCTCTTCCTCAAGAAACAGTAGCAATTCAAACAAACAACATGTCAGTGGTCTGGTATATCAACAAACAAGGGGGAACCAAATCTTAGCCATTGTGTCAGGAAGCCCTCAGAGTTTGGCAATGGGCGATTTCTTCCAACCGCTTCCTCATAGCAACACACATTCCGGGGAGCTCCAACATGATAGCGGACAAGCTGAGCAGAACTATTCTCATGCCTCACTAGTGGTCTCTGAATCCTGTGGCGGTGAACAAGATTTTTCGTCACTGGGGACAATCTTGTTGCAATCTCTTTGCCTCACCCTTAAACAAGTGCAGAAGTTACTTTGCCCTAATTCCCCCACTGAGGGAGTCACCCATAGATGCTGTCCTTCACGATTGGCCCCCAGTCTTCTCTATGCCTTTCCTCCAACTCCCTTGATATCGCAATTTCTAAAGAAAGCCAGGAGGACAGAGAACTCAATAATCCTCATTGCTCCTTTTTTGCTTCAACAGGTTTGGTTTCCCTTCCTTTGGCCTCACCTTCTTCGGAAGCCATAGATTCTGTACCTAACTCCAGATGTGCTGTCCCATCCAGAAGGCATGGTTCATCTGAATCCCCAACATCTCAATCTCACTGCGTGGCTTCTGCAATTCCCATGATTGCCAGGCATCCTTCACTATCCTCTCCTGTCCATCAAATAATTGTGGCTTATCACAAACCTTCAGCTAGGAAACTTTACCAAAGTAAATGGGAAAATTTGTGAACTGGGCTCTCAACAACAGACTTGATCCTTATTTGACCCCAGTTCACAAGGTTTTGGATTTCTTAGCCCAACCTCTATCAATCTGGCAATTAAACTATTAAAGTTCATCTGGCGGCAATCTCGAACTTTCATATGGGATTCAATGGCTCACCTTTAATGTCCCACAATCTTTGCAAACAATCGTAAAGGGGCTCCTGATGTTAAGACCCCCATTTTAAGAACCAGTTCCTCCTTGGGATCTAACATTAGTCCTACAGTCCCTTACTTCATCCCCCTTTGAACCATCAGCGACTTGTGACTTAAAGTTTTTATCTTGGAAAACTTTATTTTTAGTGGCTAATATGAAGTTGTTGTATCTCGCCGTTCATTCTTACAGATGGGTTCGGAGCCAGTCCTCGGCTCCAAGTCGGCCAACTACAAAGCTCGAGGTCTTCAGACAGCTCAAGGCCAAGTCCCTATCCCATGATGCATTTTGAGTTACCTCAGATCTAGTTTGCCGCTGCAACAGATCGGAGGTTTACTCACAGCTCGGGACAGTATAGTTTTATCTTGTAGTTACAACATTGTAGTTAGCTTTTTCTTCATATTTTTCATAACATTTAAATATTGTATATTACCTACCTATTTATAGCATTTCAGGGCTGTTTTTTTGTTAGGCCTTTACTATCTCCCCTCCCTTTCTGGTGCGCCTTTTGGTAGAATAGAAGTAATTGTAGTTATAACAGAGTGCTATTAGTGATAGTAGTTAGGATTTATAGAGCCCGTTTTGTTTTAGGGCTAATTACTGTTTAATATAGTAGTGTGCTAATTAAGATTTTTTTCAATTCTTATAATTAGACTCTTTTGTCTTTATAGAGCCCGTGTGTTGTAAGGGCTAATTACAGTTCAGTACTGGTGTGTGTGTTGACTGATAGTTTTTCACTTGTAGTGTAGTTGTGAAAGTTGTTAACTTGTGTGTGTAGTTTGATATTTTTTCAGCAAACTTCATTGTGGCTGATCAGGATAAGGAAAAGCAACCCAAGTCTGGGTTTAAAAAATGTCCAAAGTGTGGACAAAAAGTGTCTGTGACTGATAGTCATGTCAATTGTGTTTACTGTCTGGATGCTTTGCATTTGCAAGAGAGCTGCTCCATCTGCCATTCTTTCAGTAGCCATGTCATACATGAAAGAAAAAGAAAGCTAATTGACAGAGGACTTTTAAAAATCATCTTTCCAAGAAGCAATGGCTGACCATGACAAAACTAGTAAATCCCCAAAATCTTCTTCTTTGGAGCTTGGATCCATCATCAATAAAATTATCGACATCGGCTCCACAGTCTTCAGAGCCAAGCGTCTTTTTTTTTCCGGAGCCAGTCCCCAGTCTTGGAACTGGTCTCTACAGTACTAAAGTCACTGATCCTACAGTTGGTTCTACACTCGATCCATTCTTCTCGGTCTTCAATAAGCCTGTTGGATTTGGATGTGGATCATGTGGTGCAGAAGTTGTTACAGGCACCGGCACTTGCCAGATTTTTATCTTCTCCGACCCAAGTGGTTTCGGAACTGAAAACTGTTCCTCCATCTACTTCTTTTCCTCCTCTGAGCCATACCTATCCATCAGAGCCGGGGAGATGGACCTGATGATTGTGGAGCCTTCGGAACCGATGCCTGCGCCAGTGGCATTGGTTCCGATTACTCAAACTTCCTCGGTACCCATCGAGGAGTCTAGGGGCCGACACTCACCGGTTGGGTTTGGGGAGGATAGTCGGACCAACCTTTCGGTTCTGACTTTGCCTTTTGGGGCTTTGGCTCGGATGAGTTTGGCTCCTACCTCTGGATCAGAGCCCACTGTTCCGGTGCCAAAGGAATCATCTGTTTCTTTGGATCCAGCAGTTCCTTCCCACCAGAGCAGAGGTGCTTTTGAGGCCATGAGGAGAGTAATGTCCCACAGGACATCTGCAACTTCAGGACCAACTACATCTTCCCTAAAAGCACCTGTGTCTACTTCTGCTTCACAGATCCCTTTGAAGCATAGAGACCCTGAGCCTCAGGAAGCCCCATTGGGTGGTCCCTGCTCTTCTGAGACCTCGCCAGAAGCTCCCACTGATGAGGTTCTCAGGAAGAGAATTTTCAAGAGGAAGCATCCAGACTCCCCATAGGAGTCTATCACATCTGACACCAACTTGGATGAATCAGAAGGGTCCCTATGGTCCCCCTCTGAAGATATCTCATTTTCAGATATCTTTGAAATCCTAAAGCAGCCACCAACCCCACTGATGATGAGTCGGTCCTCCTGAAAGCTTTTGGGTCTCAACCCTCCACCTCTTGGGTGTCTCCGCCCTTCGATGAGCTTATGGAGCTGGTCTCACGAAGGGCGTGGGAGTCTCCGGACACCACGGAGCCTGTCCTTAGGAGGCCCAATAAATTTATTTCTGCCTCTCACGATAAGACCTTTCTCACAAAGGGAGTGCCTCTTGATGCCATGGTGGTGGCGGCAGCTACCAAAAAGGAGATGTCAGAAACTTCTTCCTCTGTCCATCCTCAATTGGATGTGTTCGATAGATATCCAGGATGAGTACTACCACATAAAAATGGCCAGACCATCCAGGGATCATCTGCACTTACGGCTGGGAGCCAATCACTTTCAGTTTCAAGCCCTGCCCTTTAGTCTCACTAAAGCCCCCAGAGTGTTCACCAAATGTATGGCAGTGGTCACGGCTCACCTGAGGCGTTTGTGATTCCAGGTGTTTCCGTACCTAGACAATTGTCTCCTCTCTGCCACCACCAGGCATCAGCTTATACAAGCCAGGGACACTACACTTAATCTTTGCAATCAACTCGGGATTACCATAAACTCAGAAAAATCTGCCTTGTCGCCATCGCAACATATCGTTTTTAATCGGAGCATATTTGGGCACCACCACCACCACTTCCTGTAGAAGGGATATCAGTACTTCGTCAGCAAATTCTGAATGTCATTTCCAGAGACAAGGTGCCGCCTCAGAAATGCTAAAATTATTGGGTATGATGGCAACTGCAGTAATAGCAATTCCATTAGGTCATATGCACATGCGGATTCTGCAATGACTTCTGTTCACGCAGTGGTCTTATCAAGAGCTCCCAATGTCACATCTCATTATTCTAACAAACACATGCAAAAAGGATCTTCGGTGGTGGTTGATCTCTCTCCAGGTAACGATAGGTCGTCCTTTTATCCTACCCTCACCATCGGCCACTGTGACCACGGACGCTTCCCTGATCGGGTGTGTGGGGGGGCGTTTTCAGGGAAGAACAGCCCAAGTCACATGGACTGAACAAGAGACGCATCTGCATATCAATGTCCTGGAGATGAGAACAGTACTCTTGGCATTGCAGTACTTTCAGGACTCTCTCCCTCTGGGGACAATTGCGATTCAGACAGACAACATGTCGGTGGTCTGATACTTGAACAAGGAGGAACCAGGTCCTATCCCCTTTGTCGAGAGGCCCTAAGAGTATGACAGTGGGCTACATCTGCCCAGTGCTTTCTGATAGCAACATACATCCCGGGGAAATCCAACGTGATTGCAGACAAATTGAGCAGGGCAATTTTGTTGCCTCACGAGTGGTCCCTCAAAAAAGAAATAGCGGAAAGAATATTCCGCAAATGGGGCCAGTCTTGCTGCAATCTCTTTGCATCCCCCATGAACACAAAATGCAGAAGCTACTTTGCCCTGATTCCCCCTCCGGGAGATTCCCCAAGGGATGCACTCGTACATGATTGGCCTCCGGGTCTCCTTTATGCATTTCCACCAATTCCCCTGATACCCAAAGTATTACAGAAAGCCAAAGCCCTGGGAAGGACCATCATTCTAATAGCCCCTCATTGGCCTCGTCAGATTTGGTTCCCCTTCCTTCGACCTCATCTTTTGGAAGAGCCTTGGATTCTAGACCCAGTTCCGGACCTTATGATGCACTAGTCAGGGGCTGTTCATCCCTCCCTTCAGTCCCTAAAATCGACAGCTTGGCTGCTCCAATTCCCAACATAGCCATGTTCCATAACCTCTCAAATAAAATGCAGCATATATTAATATATTCTCATAAATCCTCTACTAGGAAGTTGTACCTCATAATGGAAGAGATTTTCCATATAGTCTTCTCAGAATAACATTGACTCTTACCAAGCCTCTATTTCCTCTATATTAGAATTTTTGACTATGCTTTTCAGCAAAGGAGTGGCAACAGCGACAATTCATGTGCAGCTTGCTGCCATCCCTAATTTTCATCTTGGTACTGAAGGCTTTAACATAATGTCAGACAAGCTATCCAAAGCCTTTCTCAAAGGGACTTTCCATCTTAGACCACCAGTTAAATCCCCTTATACACCCTGGAACCTAAATTTTATGCTCTTACGCATTATTCCCCCACCGTTTGAGCCATCGTCTTCATGTGATTTGAAATTTTTGTCTTGGAAGGCTATCTTTTTAGTAGCCATCACGTCTGCTCAAAGAGTTTCAGAACTACGAGCTTTGTCCATAAAACCTCCGTATTTGGTTTTTCATGCTGACAGAGTTTCACTGCGGACAAATCCTTCATTCTTAACTAAAGTTTGTACTGAAGCTAACCTTAACCAAGCTATAGTTTTACCAGTGTTTTTCCCTAAACACACCAACAATTTGGAGTATATGCTGCACAAACTTGATGTTCACAGACAACTCAGATTTTACCTAGGTAGAACCAAAGAATTCAGAAGATCTGAACAACTTTTTGTCTCCTTTTCAGATTCTAGAAAAGGTATGCCTGTGGCAAAAACAACTCTATCAAAATGGTTATCTAATTGCATCACTTTCACTTACTCAGCGGCCAATTTACCTCTGCAACACAAAACTAAGGCTCATTCAACCAGAGCTGTGTCCACAACTTCTACTTTTTCAGCTAGGCTACTAATAGACAATGTTTGTGCAGCAGCCACTTGGTTAAAGCCTCATACCTTTATCACTCATTGCAAAGTCGACAGGGCCTCCTTTGGTTCTACTGTCCTCAGAAACATACTCCTGTGAGCCACCTGAGAAAGATGGTGCTTGGGATGCTGCCCATCTGTAAGAATGAACGGCAAGATAGAACAACTTCACATAAAGAAGTTATGTACTCACCATAACGTTCCATGTGAGTTGTTCATCTCGCCTTCATTCTTACTTCCCACCCTCCTACTCCCGCCAGGTTTTTTCATGGACCGAGATTCATGTTTTATCATGGTTGCTTTGTTTTTCCAGTGGTTTTTACCTTAAAAAGTGACAGAATGGCATATGGTGTTATTAGAGGCAGCAAACAAGATGTGAGGTAACTCAAGGTGCATCATGGGATAGGGACTTGGCCTCGAGCTGTCTGAAGACCTCGAGCTTTGTAGTTGGCCAACTCGGAGCCAAGGATCGGCTCCGAACTCATCTGTAAGAATGAAGGCACGATGAACAACTCACATGGAACACTATGGTGAGTACATAACTTCTTTTTATGTCTACCAAAAGCATATCTAAACTTCAGGCCTTATCCTGCAGTACTCCATATTTAATATTCCACAAAGATAGATTTGCACTTAGGACCAATCCATCCTTTTTACCAAAGGTGGTTTCAGAAGCCAATATAAATCAGACTCTTCAATTGCCAGTCTTTTTCCCTAACTTTACCAATAAAGGAGAGTATTCCCTTCATTTGCTAGACATCCACAGACAACTGCATTTTTACCTTCACAGAACAAAGGATTTCAGAAAATCTGATCAGTTATTTGTTGAATTTTCTTCTCTAGCTCTAGGTAATCCAGTTTCGAAGGTTACCTTAGCAAAATGGCTTAGAGACTTTACTTTTGTCATTCGAAAGGGCTCCAACTACCACACCCAGTTAAAGCCCATTCAACCAGAGCAGTAGCAACCTCTGCAGTTTTTCATGCCAGAGCATCCTTGAATGACATCTGTGCAGCGGCCACTTGGTCTTCTCCACATACTTTTATCACTCATTACAAATTGGATCAGATCTTGTGGGGACGGGCATTATTTGGTTTGATGGTGCTTAGGAACATTCTTCCGTGAGACCTCCCAAGACTAAAGTAGTTGGGGACATTGTCAAGGACGGAGTGAAGATTGACAACATCAGATAAAGAAGTTAAGTCTTACCATAACATTCCAACTGTGTTGTTGATCTTCACTAATCCTTGACATTCCCCCCCTCCTTTCTTCATCCTGAGACTCTTAGTAGATTGAATCTTGCATGGCTGGCTTCATATTACGAACACATATCTAGTCTGTGAGTATTATGTTTATTATTATTATTGCTATAATTTTTGCATGTCTGTCTGCCACTATGTTGGGCAACCTCTATCTGAGGTCATTTTGAGAGGAGGATTATCGGTAGTGCCTGGCTTAAGAGTTTGGAAGGCGCAAACTGAAGTAAACGGCTGAGTTGGTTCCGAGGCTCTCAACCAAGCCCACAGTCAAGGATTAGTGAAGATCGACAACACAGATGGAACGTTATGGTTAGACATAACTTCTTTTTAAAGATTTTGTTTCTGTTTGACAGAAATATCTGAAGAAATAGACCCACGTTTATCAAGAAAAACCTGCTTAGGAATGGGCACAGCTTTCTGGCTAAGCAGAGTGACTTGCATACACTGCCCTTTATCCCACAACTGGGTCTGTATCACTTCATCGAAGTTTACTTACCTTGAACAGTTGTTCATCGAACGATCATCGAATGGCCCTTTATGAAATGTTCACATCAGCGAACATTTTTCTCAAGGTAAGAAATCACTTGGTCAGCATACCTACCTACACACATGCCACAGTACATCAAACCCAGCAAAGTGGGGGGATCATAGGAGGTTACTAGGCTATTGTCCCTGAGGCCCTTATAAGCCTAGAATTGGTATATTAGTTATGGTGGGTTTGACATGCTTTGCTGTATTTGTTTGTTAATGTTGGCCAACTGCCTCCTTTCCTGGATTAAAATTCCGGCAAAGTCAATATTCTTTGAAATAAGGTTTCGATGTCGTCTCGGTTAAGTAAGATTTGATTAAATGGAATTTCAGTCTACTGAAGTAGACCCATGCACACATACGCACACACACACACACACACATATATATATGTGTGTGTATATATATATATATATATATCTATAAATGGATCCATATCAGATCCACGAAACCACATTTAGACAACGAACAAATCAGAGAATACATCACACATCCCCGACAACGGTAAGTACAAGTATTACGGAACGGAATGTATTACCATTTCTGCAATACAACTAAAAAACAAAATGTAACCCCCCACACCCCCCTACTTAACTATACCAACTTCGAGATCGCACCACATTGTGGAAATGGGAATACATCCCATTCCGCACTGCTCACCATTGTCTGTGATCTCCTCCATCAGCGATGTGGTCTCTGTGATGTGGTCATCAGGAAAGTGTGATTTCGTCGATCTGACAGGTTCCTCTCTCTCTCTCTCTCTCTATATATATATATATATATATATATATATATATATATACATACACACACACACACACGTGTGTGTGTGTGTATATAAGGGGAGGAATATAAAGGAATTAACCTATAGGAAAGTAACAAATATAGAAAATTATAGAAGAGTATCTAAAACATTTGCACTTATCTAATATAATCTGCTTGAGCTAACGCTGACCACATCTTACCACTGAAGGGGAAATGATATCTGAGGCATCTAGTACAGTTTGTCAAGTGGCCGAAGACAGATATGAGGTTGGCTCCGAGACCCTATCAGTTGAGGAATGGACAGAAAAGACGAGATCAGATCATTTTTTTTTTTTTTTTACTTTTCAACTGTAGCAAGCAGTTGCTACTATTTAGACTTCACACAGAGTGCTACAGTGCTAAGATATTATTGTAAATGCAACTCAGTTTTTTAAAAGCCGGTATATGTTGCATAGCAATCAGGATGACGGATCAGATGGCCATTAGTGCCCACTAACCCTCTGTGCCCAAGGCTTTTGCGCCCTTTGCCCTCTCCTAGCTATGCTACTGAGATATAATCCATACAGCTTATGTTATGGAAGCAATGATTATAAAGATGAACACTGTAGTGTCACAGGCATGAGTTCAGTATTTAATTGCTTGGAGGAAGATGTGTGAGCTCTTGAACTACTTTGCAGCTGTCAGACTACATCTCTTCACCAGAGTTCAAATATTAATCAGAAAATATGAATTCCTTTGTCAGTCACATTCAAGTTGATATCTAAATTCTATTAGAAAAAATATTGGAAACAAACAAACATAAAATGATGGCAGCACTCATTAGTGCTAGAAATCTAAATAACAAAGCAGTCAGTCGTGAAACATTTCTGTTACTGGAAGACAGTGAAATTTTCACTGGCATATAACTTTGTTTCAGAACATCTAATCTTGCACAAATGATGGTGTGTGTGTGTGTGTGTGTGTGTGTGTGTATGTGTGTGTGTGTGTGTGTGTGTGTGTGTGTGTGTGTGTGTGTGTGTGTATCATTTATCAGTGTTGCTGCCAATGTCTAATGTCTTTGCAAAAGATAATGTCAAATCTATCTTGAAATTTACGTAACTGGGTAAACAATTTAAATGCAGAGTTAATATCTGCAATAAATATAAAAACTTTACCTGCTGTTACTGTACTGCTCTCATGACTCTTATTGTCTAAGAGTAGTACTAAATAAACTGCAGAACAAAATTCAGAGATGATAAAACAGTATTCCTAGTGAAGTTCAACTATGTATAGACTGGCTGATCAAACTACTAGCTAAATAATATGTGCAGCAAAATACTAATAGATTTTATTTAAAAATGGCTTGGAAAAGTACAGTTTTGTTAAGTATGCTTAGCATAACATCAGATGTTCGAATGACTAGTGCTGCAATAGCCTAAGTATATGGGTTATATAGTACAGTTGTGTAATAAACTTACCATAACAGTAGATGTTCAAATGATCACTGCTGCAATAGCCTTAGCTATATGGATTGTATTCCAGTGATCAGTATGAAGAACATGTAGAGCTGTGTAAGCAAACTTGCATTAATAGCAGATCACTGCTGAAGCCTAAGCTATATGAGCTGTAACCTGTAGAGGATACAGCCACCTTCCAAACCTTTCAGGGAACCTTCCACTCACCCAAAGTGTTAGCTCAAGCTGAGCTGGCTGAAACTCGGGTTTGGGCACCAGGCACGTCAAAGCTTTCATGCAGCAGAGAGAGAGGGAAGCTAAATCCTTGCGAGGACAATTTCACACCCTGGCATGAAAAAAAAAATACAAAAAATAAAGGGGATGGAGGGAGGGAGTGGCTACTGCAGCAGCAGTAATTCGAACACCTACTGTTATGGTAAGTTTACTTGCACAGCTGTACTACATTCGTCATAAGAATCACTGATGCAGAAGTCTAAGCTATATGGGTAGATTATCATAGCTTAAACTAATTTGTAGGAGGAAGGATGAGGGCCCAGGAGGTCCTGGAGAATGGTCCTAGCAAAGCATGTCCTAGATCTGGAGAAGGAGTTTAGTTTATAATGGTTTGTAAGAGTGTGCACATAGGAACAAGTTGTTGCTTCTAAAATTCTTCTAAAAACATTCAACCCTTTCCAAAAAGCCACAGGAAGAGGACCCAGAGATCACAGATGATTGAAAGAATTAAGAGCTAACATATTTTATATTTATGTGTTTTGTTCTGTCTTTTATATCCCAAATACCCTGCACTTTTATTCCCACAGACACTGATCCCCAAGCAAAGTCTATGGCTTCTTTTCTGAATGAATGTGCTGGAGGATGAAGAGAGAATGGGAGACCTGTATTCTGAAAAATTAGATATCTCCACCACAAAATATCCCTTTGCACAAATCCCAAAACTAGAATTTGAAATGTAATGTTATTGATGATACCATAGAGATTTCAGGGACTTGCAAGAAGTATCATAGATGTCATGAGATCCAGAATTCTGAGAAATTCCCTTAGTGAGATGGTAGTCTGAGTGGAAAAATCTGGAAATAGATCTAATTACAGATCTATTTTTTTAAGTGGAAGAAAAACTCTTTGTGATAAGGTGTCCAGGAGACTCCCCCCAAAAAAACAGTACTGTCAGAAGGCATCAGACAAGCCTTCTGTAAGTTCTGTTTGAATCCCAGCCTGCATAAGAGATCCCTTGCCCATTGAAAGATTCCTGTTGCTTTGAAAAAAAATTTGCAAAGCTAAACATGTTGTCTAAAAATGGAAAATGTGAATACCATGTGGTCTGCAGTAGGCTGTCACAGAATCCAGTCACTTTGTGAACACCCTCGGAGCAGTGGATAGACTAAATGGTAATGCAGAAAACTGATAACGTGATTTAACTCTCAGAAAAACCTTAAGAAATGTCTGAAATCTGTATCTATCGGAATGTGATATTATGCATCTCTAAAATCTAAGCTCACTACAGAACTCAGATGATGAGAAAGGGGTAACCAGCTGTGAAGAGAAAGCATTTTGAACTTGGGAACTGTTACAAACTGATTAAAGAAAAAAAAAGATCCAGAATTGGTCTCCACAAATCTTCTTTCTTTGGCAACAGGGTCGTCCTTCCCCTAACTGAGAAGCAGGGACTGTGTTATATCACTCCCTGTGCAAGCTGAATAACAGAAGGGAAAAGAAGACTCTGGTATGGCAGGTGAGTAGGAATCCCCCCCAAAAGGAGGAAAAGACTCCCACTGACATCTGTAATTTTGATGGAATACACTCACAAAAAACAGTCTGTTGTCAAGAAGAGAAATGTTGGCTCAGACTTTCACTTTGCAGAAGGCTTAAAGGACTGCCAGGGTAGAAAGGAGTCATCCTTCATATCTACTAGTCTGCCCTTTGTTCTTGGGAGTTTCTGCTTTCTTTTTGGAACCTCCTTGCCATTGCTTTTGAAACATTTGCTTTCCAGCAGCTTGCTGGGACTGTTTATTTTGATTTATTAAAGAAAGTATTCAATGGAGCATTGAATCCCTTAACTAAAAATCCAAGTTATCCCATGAATCAGCTTTCTTCTCTCATCACACTTTTAAATGACCTCTGCAGCAAGGGTCCAAAAACTAGTTCTCTATCCCAAGGAGAGTTCAATATCTCATTTTTGACATCCTCTGGGAAATTTTGAAAATGCAGCTAGGCAAACCTCTTTATAACATTTTTAGTTTCAGCAGCCCTGGAAGTGTCATCAGCAGAATCATAAGCACATTACAAACAGTGGATAGTTATTTGAGATACAGAAGACACCAAGCTGCTCAAAACAGATTTTCCTCACAAGAAGAAATAGATGGCAACATATTCCTCACATTTTCTCAAGAGGCAAGCAGAAACTTCAACATGTAACCTTGACAGGAGAGAATGCTAAAAAACAGGTGTTGCAGAACACCACATTTTCTACCCACATTTGTCAAGACCCCTACAATCCTTGTCAGAAGGAGAGGGAATCATACCTCTCAACCTGGAAACATCAAAAATCTGGACAAGGCCCATGAAAAATAGGTACAAATCTGTACGCATATTAATGTACAATTTGCATACATAATTTTGTAACCCCGCCCACTCCAATGGAATTGTGGGATACCAACTTTCAAACACAAACTGAAGAGCAGACAACCAAAATATGGCACCAAAGTCCCGCTGCAGCCATTCCATTGTCACATTACCTGGCTGTTTCACCCCATTTACCATAAACACTAATGTGTGCATACTGCTTTACTTCTACAATGATTATTTGGATTTTATTTTTACATTTTATAGCACAATGCACAAGCACTAATAGATAACTGCTAAACAAAGCAATACTGTCTCACAATGAAACTAGACTTGATGTTAAAACTTCTCTGCCCTTGAAACTCACATTCATTGAAACAGCATTAAAACCCACACCATGTCCAAAGAAAATGCATCTGGCCAGTGGTGGATAAAGATTACATTTGGGCTGTTTTCAAATTATAGGCCCCTTGCAGACAAAACAAGAAACATACATGCGTTCTTTGATACACCTTCCTGATTTATTAAATTATATTCCTTGTATAATACAGCGCACTTGTTAGACTTAAGTTAGAGCACATTTTAAACTTATTGTTTGAACATTTTTCCAGTAGGCAATGAACCAAAATGCATAAACCAATAATGACAAAACTGCCCAATTCAGAACATTTCCATCATAAAAGTCTACTTCCAGACACAACACACAACACACACACACACACACACACATATATATATATATATATATATATATATATATAAAAAATAGAATGACAGTAGTGTAAGCCATAGGCATCTTGCTCAGCTTTTCGCACTTATTTTCAGTTTCATTTTTTTTGGGGGGGGGGGGCAAAAATCAGGGACATGTTTTAAGCATTGCTTGTATAATTTTGGAAAGTTGCTAGAATAAAATGTTGTGTTACCACCATGCACTTCACTGCCAAGACTTGTACCCAGGACTCTGTGCATACAGTCAGAGCAACATACCACTATGCCAAATCAACAGTTTCCTGAAAGATGGGAAGACAAACTATCTGGCTATCATTTACTAAATTCATTTCTTACTTCTCACCATAGCTCTCAATCTGTTAGCAAAAAAAACTTGGACAAAGCCAATAATTGGGGAATAAAGGATTCAGTTCTCACTTCTCACCATAGCTCTCAACATCTTATTTTGACGTCAATTCATTATTTAGTGAATTCACTCCTTCAGTGATTTGCCTCAAAAATCCTGAAAACCACAGATTTAATGTGGAATAGAACAAAAATATGAGGCATAGATTCAGAAGTGGTGGTGGCTAGAGACCTTTGGCTCTTTTTACCTGTACCCAAGGTACAGAGTTTGAGCCTGAGTACCTGTAGCCACCAGGTGTATTCTGTTGGGGGCATTCACATGCACGGATGCGTGCGCACACACACACACACACACACACACACACACACACACACACACACACACACACTCACACACACACACTTAAAGCAATTCGGTGTATTAAGCAAAGCTCCATATAGACAGCAGCAGTAAATAGATAAATCTGCACACTAAGCTCCATATAGCAGCAGTAAATAAGTAAATCTACAGACTAAGTTCCGTATCTTAAACAGCTCCAGATAAGCAACTCCGTGTTTTAAGCAAAGCTCCAGATGAACAATAAAAGCAACTAACGAGTAGCAATACCTTATACAGACAGGATAAGCAACTCAACTCTGTGCATTAAGCAAAGCAACTCCATGTATTAAGCAAAGCTGCATACAAACAGTAAAAGCAACTAACGGGTAGCAGTACCTTAAACAGCAAGGATAAGCAACTCAATTCCTTGTATTAAGCAAAGCTTCGGAGGCAGGTAGCAGTACCCTTAAACAGCCCAAACCAATACTCCACAGAAGCTAATGCTCTGGATAACTATAAAACTCCATAACTCCACCATCCCATTGCTCGAAGTATGGATAACTCCACTAGCAGCACCATCCAACTCTGTTCATTTCTGCGCTCAAACAGCCAGCCGGAAATGCAAGCATGTGAGCCTTTGAGCTCAATTCCGACAGGCTTGTGGAGCTGACATTATCACGCACGTGATGATGTCAGCACAAAAAGCGTGAAAAGAAAAAAAATTAAAAAAAATCAGAAATGAAGGGGTGCCACTTGGGAACCATGGCACCCCATTATCTGGACCCCAAAACTTGGTAAAAACTGAGTAATTCAGTATGGTTGGGAGGTATGGAGGGACTAGTGTTAACCATATGTTTAGCAGCAGCTGGATTCACTTAATTAATAGCTACCGTGTCAGACCCAGGATGAATGTATAAAAAATTACAAAAGACCGAGGCACTTTATACGGTCTGTCTGTTCTCTTGTGGACAGCAGGTTAGCTGTCAGGGAAAGTGCAGGGTGTGACAGAAACATCCACCAAAATTACAGGAGGTGCAGGAGTGGGTTCTGAAAATTAAAAGTTGTAACAAATCATTATACTTACTGATGGACTAAGAAACATCACTGTTTTCTCATAGAAACGACTGATTTGTTCCAGAACCAGTTTCAGAGAGAGAGAATCCTTCAAAAGTACTGTCCATAGCCATACTGTCCTCGGAATCAGAATCTGTGCTTTGAGAATCATTTTGAGGTTCACATTCTTGAATCTCTTCTGAAAATGAAGAGTCCCTTTTTCATTTACAAGAAACAACAATGCAGGAAGGATCAAGACCCTGCACAAAACCTTTTGATGTGAAGTTGTTATATCTCACCGTTCATTCTTACTGATGGGTTCGGAGCCGATCCTTGGCTCCGACTTGGCCAGCTGCAAAATCTCAAAGTCTTCAACCAGCTCGAGGTCACCTCCCTATCCCATGATGCACCCTGATCTTCCCTCAGATCTCATTAGCCACTGCAACTTGATCGGACGTTCACCAGCTCTGGCCAATGAATAACTTTACTTTTTCTTAAAAAAATAGCTGTTATAATAGCTTAAGTGGTTTTTTAGTCATTTAGATAGATAAGAGTATTGTGTAGTCTGTATTTAGATCATTTAGAATATTTAGATTGTATAGTTAGTCGTTATGGCAGTTTTATTTAGGCCTTCTTTTCTCTTTATCTCTATTTCAGCTAGCTTAATAGTTAGAAATTAGTAGCTGTGTTTTTAGGCCTTTTTTCTCTTTGTCTTCCATATTATAAGAGGGTGCATTATATTAAGTTATAGCCCTTCTTTTTCACAGGGCACATAGTTTTCTCTTTATCTTCAATATTATAAGAGAGTGTGTTGTATTAGGTTATAGCCCTTCCTTTTCATGGGGCACATAGTTGTCTTTAATAATAATAATAATAATATAATAGAAGTTAGTGGCCGTGTTTTAAGGCCTTTTTCTTGTCCCATCTGTAGCATTATATTGCGTGTGTGTGTGTTACTGTTATATTACAGCCCTTCTTTTTATACTGGGCAGATAAATATTTACATTGTTAGTTTAATTCTTAGAACCTTCTTTTCACAAGGCTTTACTAGCTATTTTGTGTTAATTTTACTGTTAGAGCCCTCCTTTTTTATAAGGCATTGTTGCTGTGATTACTATTGTTGTTTCTTTGGCTCGAGTGAGTTTGGCACCGTCCTTTGGCTCGGAGCCCTATGTACCGGCACAGATGGGTTCCATCGAATCTTCAGATCCGAGGGATTCCTCTCGTCAGGACCGAGGGGCCTTCGAGGCTATGAGGAGGGCTTTGTCTGCCCTGACGACCACTCCATCAGTTCGAGCAGCTCCCTCCCTGAAAGCACCGGTGTCTGCCTCTTCATCACATGCTCCACTGAAGTATAGAGATCCTGATCCTCAGCAAGCTCCATTGGGTGAGCCATGTTCTTCCGAGACCTCTCCAGAAGCCCCCACTGATGAAGTGCCTAGGAAGAGACTCTGCAAGAAGAAGCATCTGGACTCCCCACAGGTCCCCCCTAAGAAGATATCGCATTTGCAGATATCTTGGAATTTCTTAAACAGAGGGGTGGCTGGAAATCCCTTAACCCTTCTGATGACGAGTCAGTTCTCCTGAAGGCTTTTGGATTTCAACTCTCCACCTCTTGGGTGTCTCCACCCTTTGATGAGTTGCTTGAATTACTCACTCGAAGGGCATGGGAGTCCCCAGACACCACGGAGCCTGTACCCAGGAGGCCTATCAACTTTATTACTAGCCCTCAAGATAGACCTTACCTTACTAAAGAAGTACCTGTTGATGCTACGGTGGTGCCAGTAGCCACCAAGAAGGAATTATCAGAGACTTCTTCATCTGTTCATCCTCCTAATAGAGAATCCAGGATTATGGACAGATATGGGAAGTGTATGTTTAGTTCAGCAGCCTTCGTCCTTCGATCGCTGAACTACCTCACACATTTTACTAGATTACAAAGGGATATCCTGAAGGAGCTAGGAGATACTCTGCAGAGTTCAGTAGCTGCGGGGGTTTCAGACAAGGTAACTTCCCAGCTCTCCACTCTTAATTCGATAGTGAACTCCTCCATGCGTCTGTTGTCATATGCAGCTGATGGTATGAGCAGAGCAGCAGGTACAGGACTCGCTCTCAGGAGGAATTCCTGGATGCGCTTATGTTCCTTTGCGGAATCCTTTAAGTCTTCCTTCATTAACACCCCCTTTGACGGTTCATCCCTTTTCGGACCTAAGGTAAAGGAAACACTTACCAGGAGTGAAAAAGACCTTGTCTGCTGTCTATGTTTTTCTACCTCGAATAGACCTTGCCCCAAAGGGAGGGGAGGTGGAAAGATATGGTTCCATAAATCTCCAGGATCTTTCCAGAATACTCATGGTGAAACCCCCTCTAGAGGCAGAGGAGGGGGTAATAATGGAAGACGTCGCCCACATGGTAGAGGGGGTCCGCAGAACCAGCTTGACAGAGATCAGTTCTTTGGCAAGCCCTATCAGCACTCCTGAAAGGAGGCCTGACTGTTCATCTCTGGAGGCAGTCGGGGGATGCCTATCTTTGTACCTAGACGCCTGGCTAAAAATTACAAAAGACAGCTGGGTACAAAGCATAATATCCAGAGGATACTCAATTCCCTTTGCCACTCCACCCCCCCCCTCTAGTCAAGAAAATCCCAGACGTTCCACCCAGTCACAGGGATCAAGCAGCCTTAGATTCTTGCCAAAAGAGTCATCCAACCAGTCCCAGCAGACCAGGGAGGATCCGGAACTTACTCAAGGTTCTTTTTAGTTTCAAAGAAAACAGGGAACTGAAGACCTATTCTGGACCTAAGCAGACTAAACAAGTCAGTAAAAAAGATGAAGTTCCAGATGGTCACGCTTCAGTCAATATTTCCCTTTCTGGGGAAAGACAATTAGATGTGTTCTGTAGATATTCAGGATGCGTACTACCACATAAAGATGGACAGACCATCCAGGGATCATCTACGCTCCCGGCTAGGAGCCAGCCATTATCAATTTCGCACTCTGCCCTTTGGTTTCACTACAGCCCCCAGAGTGTTCACCAAATGTATGGCAGTAGTCACCGCTCACCTGAGATGGTTGGGATTCCAGGTGTTTCCATATCTAGACGACTGGCTCCTCACTGCCACCACCAAGCATCAACTTATTCAGAAGAGGGATACAACTTTAAATCTCTGCAATCAATTGGGGATTACCATCAACTCAGAAAAATCTGCCTGATTGCCATTGCAACAGACCATCTTTATAGGATCAGAACTACACACAGTTTCAATGACATTAAGTCTGCCTCCAGAAAGAATTTGTCTCTTATGAAAACAAATATTAGACCTGCTTCCAAGGAAAAAAGATCCAGTCTCAATGGTACTCAAATTACTAGGATCGATGACGGCAGCAATCATTGCCATTCCTCTCACTCTAATGCATATGCGAGTTCTACAATGGCTCCTATTCTCTCAATGGTCCTTTCAGGAACTTCCATTGTCACACCAAATTATCATAGCGAATACGTGCAAGAAGGACCTTCAGTGGTGGATGACATCTCAACATGTAACTCGGGCCGTCCATTCATTCTACCCAATCCCATAGCCACAGTGAAAATGGATGCTTCCTTGATTGGGTGGGGGGGGCATTATCAGGAAAGAACAGCCCAAGGCACGTGGAAGAAACACGAGGCTCATCTGCATATAAACATTCTGAAGATGAGAGCGGTACTTCTAGCGTTGCAGTCCTTTCAAGACTCTTCCTCTGGGAACAATTGCAGTTCAGACAGACAACATGTCAGTGGTCTGGTACATAAACAAACAAGGAAGAATCAAGTCTTATTCCCTGTGTCGAGAGGCCATGAGAATATGGCAGTGAGCTATCTCCTCCCAGTGCATTCTGATAGCAACGCACATCCCGGGGAAACCCAATGTGATAGCAGACAAGCTAAGCAGGGCAATTCTACTACCGCACGAGCGGTCACTAAAGAAACAGGTAGCGGAACAGATATTCCACAGGTGGGACCAGCCTTGCTGCGATCTCTTTGCAACTCCAACAAACATGAAATGCAGCAGCTACTTTGCCCTGATTCCCCCACCGTGGGATGTCCTAAGGGATGCACTGGTGCACAGTTGGTCCCTGGGTCTCCTTTATGCCTTTCCTCCCTTCCCTCTGATTCCTAAAGCATTACAGAAAGCAAAATTTCTGGGAAGGACTAGGATCTTAATAGCTCCTTACTGGCCTTTGCAAATTTGGTTTCCCTTCCTCCAGTCTCATCTCTTGGAAGAACCCTGGATTCTGGACCCAGTTCCGGATATGTTGACCCATTCATCGGGGGCTCTTCATCCTTCTCTTCATTCCCTCAAACTGACAGCTTGGCTGCGCCAATTCCCACAATAGCCAGGATCTACAACCTGTCAGCTGAGGCCCAACATATTATAACATCCTCTCATAAATCATCCACCAGAAAGTTATATCTTAGCAAATGGAAGAGATTTTCTTTATGGGCATCTCAAAATGATGTTGATCCTTATCTAGCTCCGATCCCATCTATATTGGAATTTTTAACTAAACTTTTCAGTGAAGGAGCTGCTGCAGCTACCATCAGAGTTCAATTAGCAGAAATCTCAAACTTTCATCTCGGCTTCCAAGGCTCCAATGTCATGTCACATCAACTCGTTAAAGCCTTTCTTAAAGGTACCATTAATTTGAGGCCACCAATCAGAGCTCCAGTCATGCCATGGAATCTAAATTTTGTTCTCTCCAAAATCATATTACCTCCTTTCAAACCAGCCTCATCCTGTCCTTTGAAATTCCTTTCATGGAAGACTATATTTTTGATGGCCATTACTTCTGCTCGGAGGATTTCTGAGTTGCAGGCCTTGATCATCAAACCTCCTTATCTGATTTTCCATAATGACAGAGTTTCACTCAGAACTAATCCATTATTTTTACCAAAAGTTTGTTCAGAGACAAATCTTAACCAATCCATTGAGTTGCCCGTTTTCTTTCCTCAATACACAAATAGGATGGAACACATGCTGCACAAACATGATGTTCATAGACAACACTGATTTTATCTAGATAGAACAAAACAATTTAGTTCAATGGATCAGCTCTTCGTTTCCTTTTCAGAGTCAAAAAAGGGTGCCCCAGTGGCAAAAGTAACCTTGTCAAGATGGCTATCAGATTGCATTTCCTTTATTTATAGTTCAGAGAATGCTCCCTTACAACAAAAAATAAAGGCCCACTCTACTAGAGCTGTTTCAACCTCATTAGTCTTTTCTGCAAGGTTACCATTAGATTCTATTTGCGCAGCAGCTACCTGGTCAAGACCTCATACCTTTATCACTCATTACAAAATAGACAAGGCCTCCAGGGACAGGTCCTCCTTTGGTTCCACAGTTCTGAGGAATATTCTCCCGTGAGCCACCCGAGAAAGATGGTGTTTGGGATGCTACCCATAAGTAAGAATGAACGGTGAGATAGAACAACTTTACATAAAGAAGTTATGTGCTCACCATAACATTCCATGCGAGTTGTTCATCTCTCTTTCATTCTTACGTCCCACCCTCCAACCCCCATCCAGTCTACTTGAGGTCCGTCACTTTTCTTATATGTTGTGTTGTCTCTTATCCAGCTCTCTGAGTGGCATATTTATACTACTAGGTAGTCAGCTGGCAGCAAACAAAATCTGATTGAAGATCAGGGTGCATCATGGGACAGGGAGTTGGCTTCGAGCTGGTTGAAGGCCTCAAGCTTTTGCAGTTGGCCGAGTCGGCTCCGAACCCATCAGTAAGAGTGAAGGCGAGATGAACAACTCACATGGAATGTTATGGTGAGTACATAACTTCTTTTTTTATTTTATAATAAAATTTCTTCAGGACCCCTGTCTCTCCAAATCCCAGATTGCACTATAGCGGAGAAAAGGCCAAATTTCCCCATGTTGGCCAACTGCCTCCTTTCCTGGATTAAAATTCAGTGATGTTAACATTTGTTGAAAGAAGGTTTCAGTTTTGTCATCTTGGTTAAGTAAGATTCGATTAAATGGAATTTCAAGTCAATTGAAGTAGACCCATATATAAATATATACATATTTATATAAATATACTTCAAGATTTTTAGTTGGATTTGGCATTTGGACATTAAGCCCTTGCATTTTTTTTTACTGCTACCCCTGATTGTACATCTTATTCTTACCATTGTTGGTATTTTTTTCTCAACTATAATTAGGTATTTCTTAGTACCATTGTTGGTATTTTCCTTAGCTGGTTGTATTTGCTATAATGTTTTTTTAAAAAGTGTTGCACTTGTGAACACAAAATTCCAAACTCTGACAGCCATTTTCAATATGGGGGCATGTTATTGTTAATTGAGACATTTGTTCTACCTTCAATAACGCAGCTTTTGTCGTGAGGAAGAGTAAATTAATCCTGAAAGGTCTTCCTCCATCTTCTGCTTTATTTGTCTCTGGAGCCCCATCTTCCTCCAAGAAATCTTCAGGAAAAACAGCAGAAAAGCCTAAAGATTCTAGGAAGCACTTCTCTGACCACTCTTCTCCCTCAACTCTCTAAACTGTCAGATCCATCCACCTCCAAAGGCTCGACTCTGATGAAAACTAAACCTTTGGATCCATCTTCTCATTCAGATCTGAGTAGATCCAGGTCTAAATCACCTAGGTTTTCACCAGAACCAGTGTCTTTGAGGCTTCATACTCCCTTCCTTCAGAATACACCTTGAAGAGCTTCCCATCCACCGACAACTTTGTCTTCCCTCAGGTCATCCAGGAGCCTATCAGAAGAAGATGTGGATAGGATTATTAGAATATTTCTCAGAACCCAGATTCAGTTGAGTGTAATACTGGCTCAATCTCCCATCAGACCCGTAAGCCTTTCCACCACACAACACAGAGCTTTAACTCCTACTGTGATCTGTCCAATGGTTTTGGAGATTTCAATCTGAGACTTCCAAGTATGTCTGTATTGGATATGATGACTTAGCTTTGTTCGACTCTGACACTTTCTCTGACCTAGATGGGTCTGATCTTTTTGGATCCAGGAGGATCTTTGGGCCATAGCTTCGGCACTGGATTCAGAGGGCTGGGACTGACTCTGATGCTCTCAGAGCCATCTCTCCCTCTCAGAGCTTCGTCACTATACAGCTTGGCTCTGACCTCTGCTTTGAGGCTGGAGCCTGGGGTGATTGAGTTTCAGCCCACATAGTCTTCTTTGGATCCAGTGAGGGTGAGACTAAGGTCACCATGACTTCAGATTTTAAGGTACTGGAGAGAGCTTTCGCCTCTAAGATGGAAAAGGCACCCTTTTATACTGAACTGTCTGCTGTTAAAGCTGGATCTTCTCATCCTATCCCATTGGGACAGCCGGTCTGGTGAAGCCTCGAAACTGTCCTCATTCAGGACATTGGTGGCACTGCTTAGTCCTCTCCAGAACCTCCCACTGAAGAGCCTCCTTGGAAGCATATGTGTAAGAGGAGACGCCTAGACTCTCTACAAGAGTCTTTAACTAAAGACACTGACTTCAGTGAAGAGGAGGGGTCCCCCAGATCAGCCCTTGAGGACGTTTCATTCAGAGAGGTAGTCAAACTTGGTCTTCTGACCCCCCCCCCTTCCCAAGAGGCATTAGTGTTCCTTGAGCGGGCTCAGCTATGACTTGGTAATCTCCCTAGGGGTTGAGATGGTAGATCTCATCTCCCACTGGGCTTGGAAGGACTTGGATGTTATGGATCCCATCCCAAAATGACTGGACAAGTATCTTGTTGCACCAAAAGGTGGGGCTCATTGAAGGAAAGATCCTCCAGTGGATGCTCTGGTGGTTACAGCAGCCACTAAAAAAGAGCTACTGGAAAAGAGCTCAATTGTCCATCCCCTTTATAGGGAATCTAGGGCTTTAGACAGATTTGGGAAGAGTATCTATGCAACAGTGACCTTCACTATCAGGTCTTTGAATTATTTGGCACATGTTATGAGATTTCAGAGAGAATTGATTAAAATGTTTTCCAAAACCCTCTAGGGGTCCATGTCTGTGGAGGATAAGAAAACAATTTATTTACTACTGGCCACCCTCCAGTCCTTATCCAATGCTTTCATCAGACTGATCTTTCATGCCTCAGAAGGAGCTGCTAGAGTGGCAGGTTCAGTTTTAACTGTTAGAAGGTGTGCCTGGATGCACCTCTGTGATTTTGCAGAGCCCTTCAAGTTTTCGTTCATCATTGCCCCCTTTGATGGATCCATCTTATTTGGCCTTAAGGCGAAATAAACTTTGTCCAGGAGCAAGAAAGATGGGAAGACTTTTTCCACCATGGGAATCTGTTTTTCTACCCCTCAAAGCACGTCTTCCCAGAACAAGAGAGGTTGCAGAAAAAATTGGTTCAGAAAGTCGCAAGGTTCTTCACAAGTCACTGGAAATCTAATGGAAGATGCTGTACTCACTGCAGAGGTGGCCTGCAATACCAGGGCTTCAGAGCTCCTTTCTTAGAGAAGCCCTACCAGCATTCCTGAAAGGTTACTTGATTGCTGCACTCTGGAGGCAGTCAGGGGGGGCTTTGGGTTCAGAATTTATCCAGAGGTTATTACATACTTTTCCCCCAAAAACACAACAAAAAAATTCCAAGTGTTCCACCCAGTCAGAGGAAAGCAGCAACTAAAAAAATACAGAAGTTGCTGGAAAAAGAGTCATCAAGCTGGTCCCACTAGACCAACAACTATCTGTAAATTAGTCGAAATTCTTTTTAGTGCCAAAATAGACTGGGGGACCTAAAACCAATTTTGGATCTCAGCACTCTAAATCAATTTGTGAAATACTGAAAGTTCCAGATGGTCAAGATTCAGTTCATCCTGCCTCTTTTAAGGAAGGATGACTGTGCTCTGTAGAGCTTCAGGTTGTGTACTATCCAATGCTGTGCAAGTTACTTATAAAAGTAATAAATTACTATTACTAGTTACTTTTAAGTGAAAGTAATACATTACTATTACTTATTACTTTTCTAAAAAAAGTAATATATTAGTATTACTAGTTACTAACTAAAGTAACTAGTTACTTTTGAGTTACTTTTACATAAGTATAGTTTATCAATTCTCATATTCAGATTTACTCAAACAGTACTTATGTGTGAGGAATACATGCTTACTGCACATGAATATGAGTGTATTAAAGTTGTATACACAGTGTTACAATAATGATGAATAGCATTTTACAGTTTACAAAGTCCCACAGAATAATCTTTATAGTCAGAGTCACAGTTTAATACTTAAACCAAAGTACACACTGCCAGCAACACAAGACCCATAACAAGTTACAACCCATCAAATTTTCAGCAACATACGTTAGTCTGATCTGATAAAACTAATGCTGAGGATGCAAAAATGCTTATGAAAATGTCATATTGGTCTAACAAGACTGTTAACAAAGTCAACCAAAATATCAGTTTGTATAACTGTTTACAATGACTACACAATGAACGAGTGGAGAAACAGTTCAGTGATATGAAAGAGAATCTAATGGAAACCTTAGCGAGCATTTCAACTGTTTACACTACGGCTGACATTTGGACCCATCAGAATCGTAGTTTCTTTGGCGACACTGCGAACTGGATCAACTGTAGCACACTTAAAAGAAAGTCATCTGCTTTGTCATGCTGCAGATTACAGGGGAGGCATACATACGATCTCATAGCATCAACTCTTGAGAGTATTCACATCAAGTACAAGGTAGATCAAAAGGTGTGTGCGATAATTACTGACAGTGGCAGCAATTTTGTAAAGGGTTTCACTGTCTTCTTGGAATATGAGAGATCTGAGACTACAGGCATTCTGTCTTAAGATGAGGGTGATGATGGTGAAGTGATTTACAACAGTGTGACAGCCGTGCTGAGGCAGTCAGGGCAAAGTAAGAACACCTATTCACTGCCTTCCTATCTGAGATGTGCAGCACACACATTGAAGTTAGTTGCCGTGCACGATGCTGAATCTGCTTGTAATGATGCACAGTATAAAAATATTATGTGAAGCACTATGGCCAAATGCTATGCTGGTTGGAACAAGGTAGTCGTAGCACCCAAGCTGCTGAGGTGGCTCAAAATAAGTGTGATTTGGCATTGATTATTCCCAAAGTGACATAATGGAATTCCACTCTCTCTGCAATGGAGAGAATTCACCTCATTGCAACTTGGGGTGTAGGTTTGCTGAATGAGATATGTGAACAGCTTGGAATTGACATCTTCAGGCTTGCAGAAATTACCTTTGTTGCTGAGTTTGTGCAAGCAATTCAGTCCCTGGCAGTGGCTCTGGACATCCTGCAGTCAGACATGAAAAGCTTCATGGGAATCCCGATCCCCACCATTATGTGCCTGACAAACACGTTGTCTGAAGTCAGGCAGTCTGCTAAGCTTGTTGTGCCGCTAGTTGATGCTCTTCTTAAAGGCATTGAGGTTTGATTCAGTCACCTTCTGGAGTGTGAAGAGCTCATTCTGGCTAGCATATTGCATCCTCAATTCCATTTGTGATGGATGCACAGTGAAGAGCAGAAACTCAGAGGCAAGGCTCTGTGCCTTGGTGCCATGCAGAAGCTGGAAGAACCTGCACGTGGGTCATCTGAAGCTCATACGTTGCCTGGCTTCTGTTAGCTATCATTGCCTTCTGCTGCTGCTGTTGTTGCAGGATCTGACACCTGTTGTACTGCAACCATGTATTTGAGATGTTAATCTTCCTTCTGTATTATCATATTATGATGCATGGAAAATACTACAAACATCTTACTGACCTTCTTAGTGGAGGACTGTCAAGAATCACCTGATATTTGTGTGTTTTTGTCAGCCCCACAACAAATTTAGTTGCTTTATGTACCTGGGTTTGAGCAATATTGCATTGCATTTCTGCCAAGATCACAGTGTAGTATGTCTTGGTTAAGAATCAGCATTCAGAGGGGTATCCAGCAACACCTGCAAAGTACAACATGACATAATTTCAAGAGGAGGAATGGCTATAAGCGTAGTTTGTGTCTGGCAGCATTTATTTTACATACTCTGCTACTAGTTATCAACTACTACCCATTTCAGAAAATTTCAACCATAAAAGGCCACTGAAACATCTGTAATTACAATCCACCAATATCAGTCAACAATAAGCACAATCTCAGCGTAAGTAAAAATCATCTGAATATTTCCACATTAAAGAGAACTGTAAGTAATGAAGAGGTTGCTACCAGCAAAGAACTTTACATCTACAAATTCAGTGCCTACTGCCCTTGAAGAATTAAATTGCTGATGTTACATTACAAGAACTTTTAGCAGTCGTTTTCGCATGTTCCAAGTTCAACGACTACATTTATGGTAGACCTGTTCAAATCGACACTGATCATCAAATTTTAGTCACTATTTTGAAAAAGCCTTTACATTCAGCTCCAACAAGATTGCAACGCAATTTACTAAGGCTCAAAGGGAGTAGATGACAAAAAGGATTGCTATTCTCATGTGTTAACTGTGATAGTACTTTTTCCTAATTGGATTAATCTCATATTGAGAATATGTATGTTTGGGAATACCTCAGATATAGAGGGTGAAGGAGACATTGCTTCTCTGCCATTCCATTTATATTTTAATATTTTTCCCTAAATTTCATTTTTATTACATATTTTTAGAGTTTTATGTATTACAGCTAATGAACTGTATACATAAATGTACAAGCTAGAGTGTTTATAGCGTTTTTGGATTTTGATCAAATAGACCTTTTATGGATTGGTGCATGTCTCCAGGTTGAGAGGTATGAGGGTATACTAGTTTGGGCATTACACTCTGCCTGTCTGTCAGAGACATGGGAGCCAGAACTAGGCTGAATTTCTGATTTCCCATTAATTGTTCAAGGTTAAGCTTAAATAGGGTTAAGGATGGACTCTGCTTCACGTGAATGGGAGCTTGTTCCAGAGTATGGAAAATCTCTGAGACACATATCTGTCTTACTAATGCATCTTATTTATGTCACAAGCAAAATTTAAATCCATGTAGCTAGCGGTTCTGGTTCTGATTTTCTTCATTTTGCAGATGTGGAAAAGGTCCATCAGAGCTGGATTTGAGGATGCCTGCTGCTCGGCATCGCTAAGCACCGTGCCGCACTGTGCAAACAGTACATAAACATAAATAAATAAATAAATAATTAAATTGCAATTTCATGTAGTAAAATCTGTTGTTTACCTTTTGGTCCAAGGTAACAAGCTGAAAAGTATTGTGCTGTGCTTAACAACTGTCCAGAATTTTTCTGGACACTCCTCAACTACAGGACAGCCTCTATACTGCTGCTTGCATGGATTCAATATCCATGTTACTGTGATCTCCCTCGGCAGCAATTATATGTATAGCTCACGGCCGAGGAGGAACTGTGGCTGTGTACATGGATACATTCCATGTAGGCTCTACACAGAGCCTACACATATTTTTTTGAATCCTGGGGTAAGTAAATTCATTATGAAGAAGCTGACTGTTTTGATAGTACACAGAAAGTCAAAAGAAGTATTTATTTTTTAGCCATCCCCTGTGCCAATTAGCTGTCACAGGTTTAAGAGAAATACTAAACACAAAACACCTGCCTAATACAACACAGGCGTAGGTACAACTGAAACTGATTAAATGAGTTGAAATGCTGAACAAAGGAGAATATTTAAGCAATAACCCACGCCTGGGTGTGGGTAATGCTGGATTTACCCACGGTTGGTATGGTTTGGTCACGAGGGAGGGACCTATTGCCTCCTACCAGTGGCGTAGCTAGAGTTTGTGCCTCCCGGGGCTGTCTTTGAGTTTGCCACCCCTCCCCACTCACAAAATCATGGTCAAATGGGCCCCCCCACAGCCATTCCAGTGTGCCATTATCCACCATAGACAGCTACAATACACATCTAAATGTCTATGGCAGGGCCTGGGGCCCTCCCCTCCCTTCACTGAGCTAATGAAAAAGGCTTCTTCCAGACCCACCATCTCCGGTGCTGTTCAGCACTGTGGGGTAATGTTTTTTTTTTAAATTTCTTTTTATTGACTTTTAGTTATAACAATGTTTTAATGTTTTAAAAGCTCATTTGCATTTCCCTTATTTTTCTTAAAGTAAGCTAGCTGGTTAATTTTTGCTGTCCTTGTGTCCTCTATTAAAACATATACATTTAATTCAGTTACAGTGATACATGTACACTTCTTTTAATTCCAGCAAGTTGAACTGTTGATACTTTTTAACACAAACAAACCTCACAAATACATTTTCAGCACAAGCATCTCTACAAATCAGTTTGATATACAAATTATATATTATTATTTACAAAATTCCAGCTAGCTGTGTTGGCACAAGTCATACATCCACTGCCCTACTTCTCCCAGCTGGCAGTACCTCCTATCATCACATGGTATTAAGGGATGGGGTTTGGCAGCCTGGGATAGTTTTGTGCATCAAGCAGTCCTAATGCCTCCAGTGTCTGTCCTAAATGTTTCTGTAGCTATTGTCCTTCAGGAAGAGATCACTATTGTTTACCCAACAGAATTATTATGAATGATTTCAGCTACCTAGGATAGGACTGACTGGAACACATTACATGTATCCTTTTATTAACCACCCTTCACTGACATGGTGTTGATTTTATTCAGCATGTAAAAGATCCAACAACAGACATGCATTACTACAAATGCAGCAAAGCCCTCATATAAAAGAAACAAGCCACTTTCCTCCATTGGTGCTCCTAAACAATTCTGGAAGACATTAAAACAATGATAACAGCCTATCATCAACATTTAGCAACCACTTTAGCATAGGGTTTCTAACAGTATACAAACCCTTACCTTTGTAACAGCTAAGCCCACAGATCCTCATAACACACAATCACACATTACCATACCTGACTATGTTTTAAATATGTGAACTCCCTCCCTTCTGTATTAAAGCCATTACCTCCAAACAAGTGCACGAAACACTGGAAAATATTAACATTCACCACTTTACCTTAAATGCATTCAGATGTCAGCATGATACATACACAAACCACTACAACATGTTTATAATGTAATCCTTGCCACATTATTCCTTACACCTGGGAATATGCTACAATTGTCATAACTTTTAAAACTAGAAATATTCCTTGGCATCAGACTTTAGACTAATAACCATATTATGCCCTTTAGATAAAATAAAGGAAAAACTGCTCTACAATCAGTTAATACATTTCAAAACATGACTTGTCTAAAACAACATGGGTTCCAGAACATATATAATACCCAAACAGCCATTTGTTAAAGTAACTAATTATATTTATGAGGCAATGGAAAAAAGGAAAATTAATAGTAGCCCTTTCCCTGACCTAAACTGGACATTTAAATCTGTCAACCATAGCCTTGTACTCAAGTTACTAGCTACTTTTGTTATCAGTGTCAGTGCTCTAAAATGATTTTCTACTTTCCTGCAAAATGAAATCTTGACAGTTAAGTACGGAGCAAATATTTCAAAAAATGGTGTCTTCTCAGCCAGAGTACCACACAGCTCGATCTTAGGATGTTTTGTCAATTTTCATCAATAACTTAGCATTCAACTTTCTAGATCTAAACTGTACACTATGTCGAAAGGGAATAACTAGGCATACTCAGTGTACTCAAATTAGTATGTTTTTTGTGAGCACCTCTGAGAAACATTGATTCAAAAAGCTCAGAATATTTAAAACAATCTAAGCTAACACAGATCTGTAAGAAACCATGATTATGTAATAGAAATGCACCTCTAAAATAATCTTTTTATATTTATAAATCAGTTGCCATTTCACAAAGTAAACAGGCAGTGATTTTATGGTTTGTGTACATTTTTACATGACAGTTTGCTGGTGAGAAAAACAGCATGAGGTCTTAATATAAAATGTATATTTTCCATATGCACTGCTTAATACTTATGATATCATTGTACTTAGCTCTGCCTACGCTCCTTGGAATCTACAAAATAACCTAACATAGAATTTCAGTTCTAGTTAACTGAAGTGAACTCAATAATTAACTATAATATATATGTGTGTGTGTGTATATACATATATATATATATATACACACACACACACACACACACACACACACACACACACACACACACACACACACACACGTGTATGTGTGTATATGTATATTGAGTACTAATCAGAAAATCAAAATGAACTATCCCTTAACCATCACTAATAAGCTTTGAACACTTTTACCAGCTGTGACATAGAAACAATCTGTGAAGTTAACATGCAGTTTCTGAAGTAAAACAAGTCTATAACTCTAATTAGTATCATTATTTATTAAGTGTAATTCACCACCATTTCTCCAAAAGTCACCAACTTCAGGAGGGGCTAAGATGGATAGAGCTACAATTTGAGTCAAGATCAGGGACAGCTGAGAGGTATAAATCACGCACAGTTTTATTTTAACTAATGTTACAGCCACAGTCTCCTGAAAGCGTTACCATTTTTCTTAACCACGGTCTATCTTATGGGAAAGCGAGATGTACAGTAACTGGAGTTATTCATTTTTAAGTGATTAATACTGGAAGGAACTGTAGTTCTTTTGCAATATCTTGTTTGCCTAATTATCCATTTTTTTTAACTTCAGCTTCTGTTCATGATTCAGTTAAGAACCATACCAGTGCAGGTCTTTTATTTAGGATTCCCCTATCACTTTCTTTGTCTGTACTCTGATATCAATACCTGATAGGGAAGGCAGTCTGTAACCTGCAAACCAAATGTCTTCTTGGCCTCTTCCCATTCTACTACCTTTCTCTCTCTAATTATTTCTTCCCAGTAACTTGGTTTCTTTGCCAGCTTCCTGCAGTAAATTCCAGTCCCCCTCTTCTCTATTCTCTGTATCCCTAATTTCAGTCGTCCCTATTGGCATAATTTCCTTTATCCATTCTTGTGTTGGCTTAGTTCTTAGTACACTTTCTGCTATTTTATGAATATAATATTCCTCCCTGTTTTAATTTTGCCAGGTCTTTTGGGTTTCTAATATCCTGACTGGAAATGGACCCCATTCCTAAGTCAGAGTACGATTAAAGATCATGAAGCTATTATTGCTTCAGACTTTGATGTCAGAAGTACTCTTCGCAGCACCTGCAGTGTGCCCAGTAATGACTCCTTCTGCAGTTCCTGTGGAGTTACATGTATTGGTAACATATCTAAATATGATTATAGATTCTTTTTTATAAGACTCGTTGCTCCTACTACTATTGGAACTGTCTGGGTATCTTTCTTCCACATTGCTGTCATTTCTGCTTGCAAATCCTGATATTTTATGACTCTGTGTCTCTCTGTACGCAAGATACTGTAGTCACTGGGTGTAGAGATTTCAATGATCATTGCTACTTTTGTCTTCTTTTCTTGGACCAATATATCTGGTTTTCTCACATCTATCTTTTGAACTGTTGGTAATGGGTGACACCATGTGATGTAGACTTCATGATTTTCTGTGATGCTTTGTGGCTCACATTTCCAGTGTTTTTCAGCCACTTTAGTATCATAATGTTTCGACAATCCTCAGTGCAACAGTCTTGCCACATTATTATGCCTTTCAGTATACCATCCTTCTGCCATTAGTATGTCACAACCATCAACAAGGTGTGTGACTGTTTCCAATTCTGTTTTACAAAACCTGCAATGTGAAGTTGTTCAATCTCACCGTTTATTCTTTACACGTGGGTTCAAAGCCGATCCATTGGCTCCAAGTTGGCTGCTTTCCAAGCTCAAGATCTTTGAGTTAGCTCGAGGCACAGTCCCTATCCCATGATGCTCTCCTACCAACCCCCATCTAGTTTGCTGCTGCAACGGATCGCACAATCTTTGGAGGAAGCTCGGGCCAGTAACCTTCTTTATTATATTTAAAGAATTTAAAATTTCTTATTAGACTGTAATTAGTTAGTGGATTGAGTGAGACTTCACATATTTCTTCTATTTGTTGTTTAGTGAGTGGATTGAAAGTTATTTTTTGTTTTCTAATTCGGAGCAGTTGCTCCTAGGCCTTTAGCCTTTCTTGAGTTGCATTTACTTGACAGGGCTCTGTCAAATTTAATTCCCTATCCCCTTATATTTCTTAGAATTAGTGTATTTTAACTTTTTTTGTAACATTCTTCTTATAGTCATTACAGTTCAGGGATCTGAACTTTCTAAGTAGTCCATGGTTTCGATTTTTTGATTGTTATCAGGGACCTGATATTTGCTGTAATTGTTTTAATGTCAGAGAAACAAAAATCTGGTTTTAAAAGATGTGACTGTGGACAAAAGATGTCCATCACTGATAATCATGTTTCTTGTGTGTACTGCTTGGGTCTACTACATTTACAAGAAGATTGCTCTATCTGCTATTCCTTCAGTGGCAGGGTTTTATTGGAGAGGCAAAGGAAATTGGTCGATAGAGGGCTGTTGAAGCCAGATTTCCAAGAAGCTTTAGACAAGACTGACCAGACCTCCAAGTCCTCGAAGGGGTTGAAGTCTTCTAAGGTGTCATCGGAGCATAAGTCTTCTGTTCCGAGCACCTCTGGGATGACTCGGTCGCCAGCTCCACAGCCTTTGGAGCCGTGCACCGAAATCTTACCTCGGAGCCAAGTCATTGTGTTGGACCCAGTGTCGGAGATTTTAAAGTCCCCGATCCTTAAGTCGGTGGCTTCTTCGACCCGTTCTTCCAGTACCCTTTCCGACATCAATGTGGACCGTGTGGTGCAGAGACTTTTGGTGAACCCTGGCCCTGACCAAATTGCTTTCAGCTTCGACCCAGTTGGCTTCGAAGCCTATGACCCCCCCCACCACGATTTCTGCTCCTCCTCTGAGGCCAGTTGAGTCTTCGGAGCCGGAAAGAGAGGATCCGATAGTGGTGGACCCCTCAGAGCCGAGGTCTGTTCCAGTGCCCTTGGCTCCATTGACCTTGACTTCTTCAGTTCCGGTCAAAGAGTCTCGGAGCTGACACTCTCTCGCTGGTTCCGGGGGAGAGAGTGGAACCGATGCTTCGGTTCCAACTGTCCCTCTCGGGGCTTCGGCGCAGATGAGTTTGGTTCCGTCCTCTGGTTCGGAGCCTGTGGTCTCAGCCCCTGGGAGTTTGCCATCTTTTTCGGAACTGGCAGACTCCTTGAGATGGGAAACTGGTGTCTTTGATGCCATGAGGAGGGTCATGTCTGCTAAGACCCTTACTTCTTCGGATCATTCCTCTTCCTCCCCTAAAGGCCATGTTCTGTCCCTACACCACAGGTTCCCACCAAGCATCGAGACCTAGAGCATCAGGTAACCCCATTGGGTGACCCCTGCTTGACTGAGACTTCACCAGGCGCCCCCACTGAAGAAATCCCCAGAAAAAGACTGTACAAGAGGAGGCATTTAGATTCCCCTCAGGAATCCTTAACATCAGACACCGACTTAGAGGAATCAGAAGGGTCCCCACGGTCCTCCTCTGAGGATGTCTCATTTGCAGACATCCTGGAAATATTAAGGCAGATGGGTAACTGGCAGTTCCTTACCCCTACTGAGGATGAGTCAGTGCTCCTGAAGGCCTTTGGTTCTCTACCTTCCACCTCCTGGGTTACTCCGCCCTTTGATGAATTAATGGACTTTGTCGCTCAAAGGGTGTGGGAGTCTCCTGATTCCATGGAACCGATCCCTCGGAGGCCCAACAAATTTATCACCTCCCCTCAAGGCAGGTCTTTTCTTATGAAGGGAGTCCCCGTTGATGCCATGGTGGTGGCGGCGGCCACCAAGAAAGAGATGTCAAAGACCTCTTCTTCTGTTCATCCTCCTAATAAGGACTCTAGGACTATGGACAGATACGGGAAACACATCTTTAGTTCTGTGACATTTGCAATGAGATCGCTCAGCTATTTGACCCACTTTACTCATCTTCAACAAGATCTCCTCAAAGAGCTTGGAGATGCTCTACAGGGCAAAACAGATGATGCTGTTTCAGAGAAAGTAATGGCACAGCTTAACACCCTTAATTCTATTGTGAACTCATCCATGCGGCTTATTTCTTATGCAGCTGATGGATCGAGCTGGGCAGCAGGTTCAGCGATAGCTCTGTGGAGACAATCCTGGATGCGCTTATGCTCCTTTGCGGAAGCCTCCAAGTCCTCCTTTGTTAATACCCCATTTGATGGCTCTTCCTTGTTTGGGCCTAAAGTCAAGGAGACACTCACTAGGTGTGAGCAGGAAGGAAAGACTCTATCTGCCGTAGGAGTCCGTTTTTCCACCCCCACTAGACCATACCCCAAAGGGCAGAAAGGTGGAAAAATGTGGTTCTGAAAGTCCCAAGGAGCTTTCCAGAACACACATAGTGAACCCCTCTCCAGGGGCAGAGGAGGCGGTATAATGGTAGATGCCGCCCAGGCGACAGAGGGGGTCCGCAGAATCAGGGTGACAGGGAGCAGTTCCTTGGCAAGCCCTATCAGCGCTCCTGAGAGGAGGCCCGACCGTCCTGCTCTGGAGGCAGTTGGGGGTCACTTAGCTTTATACCCAGATGCCTGGCTAGGAATTACATCAGATTCTTGGGTAAAAAGCATAACTACCAGAGGGTTACATCATTCCCTTTTCGGAATCCCCTTCCATTCGTACAAGAATCCCAGATGTTCCACCCAGTCTGCGGAATCTAGCAACCATAGAAATTCAAAGGCTGCTAGAAAAAAAGAGTCATCCAGCCAGTCCCGGCGGACCAGATAGGATCCAGAACTTACTCCAGGTTCTTTTAAGTTCCAAAGAAAACAGAGGACTGGAGGCCCATTTTAGACCTCAGCAAACTAAATACCTTTGTCAAAAAGGAAAAGTTCTGGATGGTCACGCTTCAATCGATACTTCCGTTTCTCGAAATGGGCAATTGGATGTTCTTTATAGATCTCAAGGATGCGTACTACCACATCAAAATGGCCAGGCCATCCAGAGATCACTTGCATTTCCGGCTGGGCGCCAGTCACTAACAATTCAGAGCTCTGCCCTTTGGTCTCACCACAGCCCCCAGAGTGTTCACCAAATGTATGGCAGTGGTTACGACTCACCTGAGATGTTTAGGATTCTGGGTGTTTCCATATCTCGACGACTGGCTCCTCACCGCCACCACCAGGCATCAACTAATTTGCGCCAGAGATTACACTATCAACCTGTGTTCCAGGTTTGACATAACCTTAAATTTCGAAAAATCTGCTTTATTGCCATCGCAGCATATTTCCTTTATAGGAGCAGATCTAGTCACCACCACCTCCCTGGTCAGATTGCCTCTAGAAAGAGTAACATCTTTGCGAAGTCAAGTGTCCCAGTTGGTAATGGAAAGGAGAGTTCCAGCATTCCAGATCCTGAAGCTGCTAGGCACCATGGCAACTACACTTATAGCGGTTCCTCTGGGACGAATGCACATGAGGATACTCCAATGGCTACTATTCACACAGTGGTCTTATCAACAGCTTTCAATGTCACACAAGATTATTCTGACAAATGCTTGCAAAAAGGACCTTCTTTGGTGGTTGAACAGCCACCAAGTTACTGTAGGTCGTCCATTTATACTTCCCCATCCCACAGCCACAGTGACCACGGATGCTTCCCTGATAGGGTGGGGGGGGGGCTATTTCAGTGAAGAACTGTCCAAGGCACTTGGTCAGACATGGAATATCATTTGCACATCATTGTCTTAGAGTTGAGAGTGGTGTTTCTAGCATTGCAACACTTTCACAACTCTCTAACTCGAGAGACGATTGCAATACAGACAAACAACATGTTGGTAGTCTGGTACATCAACAAGCAAGGGGGAACCAAGTCTTACCCCTTATGCCGAGAGGCCCTGAGAGTTTGGCAGTGGGCTGTATCCAACAGGTGCTTTCTGATAGCAATGCACATACCCGGGTCATCCAACGTGATAGCGGACAAACTGAGCAGAGCCATTCTGTTATCCCACGAGTGGTCCCTCAAAAGAACGAGTGGCGGAAAGGATATTCCACAGATGGGGCCAGCCTTGTGACCTTTTTGCATCCCCGCTGAATGCAAAATGCAGAAGCTACTTCGTCCTGTACCCCCCACCAGGGGACAGCCCAAGGGAATCACTTGTACATGATTCCTATATGCCTTCCCTACAATTCCTCTGATTCCCAGATTCTTACAGAAAGCCAAAAGCCTGAGAAGGACTGTTATTCTAATAGCCCCGTTTTGGCCTCGGCAGATATGGTTCCCCTTCCTACAGCAATACCAAGTGGAAGAACCTTGGGTTCTGGACCCAGTGCCAGACCTTCTGACTCATTCATCGGGAGTTCTTCACCCCTCTCTTGTCTCCCTCAAACTGACAGCTTGGCTGCTCCACTTCCCAACCTAGCCAGGTCACATGATTTGTCTCCAGCGGTTCAACATATTTTAGTTTCCTCTCACAAAGTCTCCATCAGGAAACTTTATAATAGCAAATGGAGGCGATTTGCTCATTGGGCTTCTCAGCATGGTATTGATCCCTATGTTGCCCCTTTTCATAGTATTCTGGATATCTTGACTTCGCTCTTTCACGATGGTGCTGCAGCTTCTACGATAAGGGTTCAATTAGCTGCCATATCTAACTTCCATGTGGGATGCAGTGGCTCAAACATTGTCCCACAGATTATGTAAAGCCTTTTTGAAAGGGACTCATCACCTTAGGCCACCTATCAGACATCCTGTTACTCCCTGGAATCTGAATTTGGTGCTATCTCAACTCATTCTTCCACCTTTTGAGCCTGCATCATCTTGTCCTTTGAAGTTCCTTTCCTGGAAGACAATTTTCCTGGTGGCTTTTACTTCAGCTCCTAGAGTTTCTGAACTGCAAGCACTTTCTGTCAGGCCCCCATATCTAGTCTTTCACCCCGACAGAGTGTCTTTAAGAACGAATCCTACCTTTCTTCCTAAGGTCTGCTCCGAGGCAAATTTGAACCAGTTCATTGACCTTCCTACTTTTTTCAGACATCATACTAGTAGAATGGAGTACATGTTACATAAGTTTGATGTTCAAAGACAGTTGACGTTTTACTTAGAACAAAAGAATTTAGGAAATCTGATCAACTATTCGTCTCCTATGCAGACAATAAGAAAGGTTTGTCGGTATCCAAAGTTACATTGTCCAAATGGATTGCCGACTGTATAAAACTTGCATATTCTTCAGCTAAAAACCTTTAGAACATCAGGTGAAAGCTCATTCTACCAGAGCTGTTTCTACATATTTAGCTCACGCTGCCCGTCTACCTTTGAACACCATTTGTGCAGCTGCTACTTGGTCCAAACCTCATATGTTTATCACTCATTACAAAGTGGACAGGGCGTTATTTGGTTCCACTGTTCTCAGGAATATACTCCCATGAGCTGCCCAGGAATAGGGTGTTTGGGACGCTACCCACTTGTAAAGAACAAACAGCGAGATTGAACAACTTCACATAAAGAAGTTATTTTCTTACCATAACTTTCCATGTGAGTTGTTCATCTCGCCTTTGTTCTTACACTCCCTCCTACCTTCCCCCTCCAGGTTATGGAAGAACAGGTATATGACTGGTGGTCTGGTTGGTCTTGCTCATGTCCTTCTTTCCAACCAGATTATTGTTTAGCTATTGTAAATAGTTATGTACTTTGTACATTGTTTATAATTGATTGCTTAGTGTGTTTTTTATTGCTGGTTTAGCAAACTAGAACTGGGGTTGGTAGGAGAGCATCATGGGATAGGGACTGTGCCTCGAGCTAACTCAAAGATCTTGAGCTTGGAAAGTGGCCGACTCAGAGCCGATGGATCGGCTCCAAACCCACGTGTAAAGAACAAAGGCGAGATGAACAACTCACATGGAACGTTATGGTAAGAACATAACTTCTTTTTTATCTGTTTCTCCCACATGTTCAATGGACTTTGTAAACCAACATGGCCGTATCCCACTATCTTAGGCCGCCAATATTAACCTTTCATCTTTTGGTTTGAATTTTCCTCTCCTTATCCAGTCCTGTGTTCGACCCTGATCAACATGAGGTTCTTCCAGGAGTTTTCTATACATGCAGCTATATTTATGGATGTTCCACATTTCTTGCCTTCTCATCTGATCCTTTACCTTATATTCTTTCTTTTGTTTTTTGACACATTCAGTTGCTGACTGATTTTTATCTACTTCTAGTTTGATTTCCATTCCCACTTGATGCCGATATGCTTCTGCTAGACTAAGCAGGGAAGTCATTTTAGATTTATTCTCCTCATGTTTCAAAACTTTCACTACGTTTGGATTTTGTGAGGTCAGCACAGATATGTGTGCAGTCCCACCATTGCAGATCTGTAGATGTAATCACTTTCAAGGAGGCCCATACCTCCTCCGGAACAGGGAATTTATAATCTTATGTGCACTGATTTTTATAAATCATTTGATGAGCATGAAGCATCCTTTTTGTTTTCTTATCTAATCTCTCCAACACCTTTTGGGGCCAGTCACTCACTCCAGAGCTATAAGTTAGGACAGGAAGAGCAAATTGGTTTATAGCTTGAATTTTGTTCCTAGATGTCAACACTGTTTTCAGAATTAATTTAAGTCCACTAAATTATTCAATACTAAGTTTTATTCACATTTGTTCATGTTTTATTGTTGAATTTTCATCACTTCTGAAATGTATATACACTCCCTCTTGCTCAAGTTGTTTAATATCACATTCTTGTTCCAAACTGATGATTTCTTAGTGCTGCAGCTTTCCTGCTTTAAAGGTTGCTTTTGCATATTTATCAAGACCAAATAACATTCTGATATCATCTGAATATTTGCAGTTGTGCTTTCAGTTCCTCATCTGATGAGCGCTACAATTTTATATCATCGACAAAGAGAAGATCACAGGTGTTTACACTTTGTTGTTTTCTAGGAGCCAAATTATAGCAATGGCCTAATCTGTTAAGTATACAGCTTAATGTGTTAAGGGCAAGACAGAATAGCAGCGGTGACAGGGAGTCACCCTGGAATATCCCCCTTTGAATCCCTGGAATAATAATTTGTCCTTTGTCATGACTTAATTGCAAAGTAGATTATCACTGTAATGTAATTGATCAGTGTAGGGTGTATCTTATACATTTGAGTCACTCTTTTATCCATGAATGTAGAGTACTGTCAAATTATTCTTTGTAGTCAATCCTTGCCATATTTAGATTCTTCTCTTTTTATAGCTCTCCGCAATGACTTTAACAACAAATCATCCTTTGTTCCATATGACTTTCTTTTATTGCCCTTTTGTTCTATTGCCATAATTGAGTTTTCTTCTAAATGACTATAAACTCTGTCAGCATCAATTCCAGTGTATAATTTATACGTTGTCAGAAGGCAAGTTATTGGTCTGTAATTTTTAGGGAAGCTTGCAGGTTCACTCTTAAGTAGGAGTATTGTTTTTCCTGTTGTTAACCAGGCTCGTGTCTGTTCAGGTTGTACACACGCGTGCACACACACACACACACACACACACACACACACAGACACACACACACACACATATATATATATATATATATATATATATATATATATATATATATATATATAGTTTTTAGTCATGCCTAAATCTTTGTGCAATTAGAGGTTTTTCTTAACTTTGTTTCAATCTCTCTGGCTGTTACTTCATCCCGTTTCCTATTCTGTACCTTTAAACTTCTTATTCTTTCTTTGATAGTCCCCTCCCCCCACACTACTGTAGAGGTGTTAAAACTTTCACTGCACTTAGAGACCCTTGCAGAATCAATTCCTCTTGGACTACAAAAGAAAACCCCAGACAAAGGCCTGCAATTTAGTTGCTTTTCTGGCTGTAGCTGGATAACTTCTAAGTATAGTGTAAAACAAGGTCTGAGCCAAACATAAATGAGGGTGATTAGAGACAGAAAGGAAGCAGTTATTTTACAGAAGATAAAGAAGATAACAGTGACTCACACAGATCCCATTATATGTCAGTAGCATGGGAATTCACAGTTACATCCTTATGTCTGGCATGAGTCACATAGAGCATTATGGGAAAGAGAAAGGGTTAAGGGAGAACAAGATCACATTGATTCATCAAGCCCCATTGGTAGCCATGTTGTGGAAAACAGGCTAAAATTATAAGTAAAGCACTTAGAGTGATTTTTGAGGTGTTAAAATAGGGCAGGAACAAAGATAGACTGAAAAAAACAGATTTTCTTTAGTTCTAGGGTGGAGTTTTCCTTTCCATGTCCATATTTCTTCTTCAGATGTCTCCAGATCTTCCTGTTTCTCCTTACTTTGGGGTCTTGTTCCATCATGCTGTGATGTGACCTGTTTTAGACCTTCTACACAAAATCCTTCACTTTGCAGGCATTCCGTAGCTTCAACTTCTATTTTTTTTTATTTCTACTTTACTAATCTTCTTTTCTACATTCCGTCTTTGTGATATTATTTTTTTGTTGTGAAATTTTTCATATATGGATGCCTTTGCCTGTATTTCTCTTCGGATATCTTTGGGGCTGCCTTTTTTGTGTTGATTAATTTGGCCTTCGACTTTGCATAGATATTGCACCATATCAAATCTCTCATTCTTTCCCATGCCCATATTTCTTTTTTATACTTTTCAAAAATGTCTAGGTTTTGTTTATATTTCTGCAATTCCTCAGATGCTTCTTTTTCCAAAAAGATCAATGTTTCTTGGTCTGTATAATGTTTTTCACAAATCTGTTGTATTAATGAACACACATTTTTATTTGAAGCTTCTGACAGTTTCTTTTGTAGAAGTATTTTTCTTTCCTCTAATTTCTCTCTTAATCTTTTTGTATATCTTATGTCTGGCTTTTTGCATAATAGTAACAATACATAATTTCTTTTTTATTTTCAGTGGTCCACTCTATTGTCTTTATGGCTCTTCTTTAGCCTATCAGTTTTTGTGCTTTTTTGTAGACTGCTACTTCTACAACAGGGGGCCATCCTCCCCTGGGCCTGGCCCCCTTGTAAGAATGTTCCCATATTTTGAGGATCCTACGCTTTCATTTTTTCCAGTCCTGGTACAAGTGTGCCTACCAGGATTGGGCACGTTTTTATCCTGGGTCTTGTGCACCCAGCTATCTTTATTAATTTTTGACCTACTTCTGTCCATGATAGATAGTGTTGTTTGTACTTTATTAATTGTTTAATTAATTTTATAATGTTATTGGTGGATTTACACCACGTGACTAACTTGTGTTTTATATTGCATGGTTTTAACATTTTATTTTCATTCTGATGAAGTCTTTTTATATACATGAGACAAAAGCGCTCAATAAAATATCCTTTTGGGAACCTGCTGTGTTGGTGACATCCTTTGGTTTACAAGTCGCTTTTTTATCAGCACTTTCACTGCGATCGTTCAGCTGACATTCAGTACCTTCACACGTCTGTTTACTTGGTGTGTGTAAAATGTGTTCAGATACTGGATTTCAGCTGAACAATCTCATTGAAAGTGTTGCCCCGATAACGGAATGGTACCTTTAATTCTTCCATAAACATTTCCATTTGTACCTTTTCTTGAGTTCCATATTTCTCTGCTTTATAAGAAGTTTATAGAAGATTATAGAAGTTCCTAAATATTTCTACTACCTCTATAGCATCTCTTGTTATCTTCGTTGTTAGTCTCCCTAAGGTTGGTGACAGCCCTTTATACTTTGTTACCTGAGTCATTGTGCTAAAAGTTTTTGTGCCCTAGAGTTATTATCACAAAACAGTTCCTTAACAGCAGTCTTTCTAAACCCGTGCATATCATCGAGGTAATCCCTTATTTTCTGTTTAATGTTCTGGAGTTGCTTCTGTTCTTCTTCTGAGAGATTCCTCTGTTTTGCAATACTTTAACATTTGTCAGTCCCTCTAAATAATTATTTTTACTTCTACATCATATCTCCCATTCTTTTATTTCCATCCTATTTTTAAACTCCACTTTAATTTTATCCCACTCCCTAGCTATATTTTCAGAAGAAATTTCTATCTTCTTTAATAGCTCCTGAATAATTTCTACTACCTATTCCTTAAATTCCTCTCTTTTAAACAGCTATGTGCAAAACTGCTAGCGTCTTATTTTTATTTCATTACCCTGTGTTTTTATTTTAGTTATTGTTGTCATATGTTCTGAAATAGTTATTGGGCTTATATAGGGTTGCCACCTATCCGTTTTTTTTTTCTGGACTATCCAGAAATCATATTGATTCTCTGGTGGCCCGGAAAACACTGTACAAACTCCAGTATTCTGTTTCAAAAAAGGAAACAGAATATCGGAGTTTGTAAAATTGGCTGATTTACTATGCTTTTTTACAGAAAAGCATAGTAAATTGGCTAAAAGCAGGCATCAGGAACAGAAAAAGAGGGCGTTCCCGTCTGCTGACATCGTGATGACATCACCGAATGGGCAGAACGTGGGCAGGAAATGGGGCAGAAATGGGTGGGGTTGCAGGTGATGCGAGGGTGTGGCCTTACTCTGGTTTTAGCCACAATGAAAGGAGGCAATCCTATGTGCATATCAAGAACTTCAGTTAAATACACATGTTCCTGTGAAATGTAAATACTGTCTTGCCTAGCCCAGTTTTTGTATCTTGGGGAATAATATGTTAACCCACTCTGAACTCGTAGTACTGAATTAACATCTTCTATGCCAAATATTTTCATAAATTTCTTCAAATGTCTACTGTAACATAGCTATTTGCACTCTACGTTTTAATATAGTTCACTACTCTTTCTTTTTTGTATTTATCTCTGAGACCATTGACATTTATAGACATTACAGAAAAGATAATTTTATTAAAAAGTTATTATTCCCGCCTTTTGTGTCTAACAACTTTTTTGTTAAATGTTTAGTTCCAGCTTTTGTGTTTTATATATATATATATATATATATATACTTGAATGCTTTCAGAGAACATTATCTCCTTGCCAGTTTCTCTTTATCAGAGTGTCTGCATGGTGACATGGGGACCAGATACTAAATTGCTACAAAGCATACATTTATTTGCTAGAAAAATATTATTTTTCATTGACTTACTTTCTGTTAAAACTTGTTACTAGATCAAGCCAAGGGTCTTAATCCAGTCATTCTCTTATGCAAGAATGAGAAAAAGCACATTGTTTTCTTTTGTCATGCTCTTTTATCCAGACTTTTGCAGTGCCCACACCTCTTAAAACTGAATGAGGAGAAAGAGAGAAGGGAGAAAGGAAAAAAGAAAGGAAAAAAAAACAGGAGGACCTGTTCCACCCTGGCAGTCCATTAATCCTCTGAGAAAATCTTGAATATCAATTTGAATATCAGTTTCTGTCTTTGGCCTCTAATTGTTTCAGGCAAATGAGTCCTGAATGTCATCCACTGAGGCTATAGACGGCAATGGAAGGAATTTCTTCCTTTTCAGGGGATTTCTTCTCATCTACCAGACCAAACTTATTAACAGTCTTACTGTTTTACATTATGTGCTATCTCAGCATGTAATAGAGCTGTTCTTCCTCCTCGAAAAGGAGTAGGATGTTATTCATAAGTTCATAGATGTGTACTAGGCTAACGGCCCTGGACCCTATATAAGCCTAGCCCAGGAAGATTCCCTGGCATCATGCCACCCAAAGTTAGTTTCCGGTGCCCCTGTCAAGCAAGGCCACTGAAGTGATCCTGGGATGAACTTCCTATTGCCCATCCACTCGTCAAGATTTCTCTTAAAGAGGGCCAGTGAAGTGCTCTGCTTGATGTGAATGGGAAGTTTGTTCCAGAGTATGGGAAGTCTCTGGGTTAGGAACCTGACCCTCCAGCATGTTCTGTTTATTGTGGTAATGAGGTGTAGGTCCCTGGAGCATGTGGCACGGAGGGATTGGGATTTCTTTAGGTGTAGCATATCTATCAGCTTTGGGTCAGACATGGCTTTGTAGGTCAAGCAGAGATCGCCTCTAAGTAGGTGATAAGAGACAGGGTATAGGTGGAGTTTTTTGAGTCTGTCCATATAGGGCATATGTCTAAGGCCTAAGATCCTCTTAGTGTGGTATTTTTGTGGCCTTTCCAGTTGTTGTAGGTGTCTAGTGAGGTACATACCAAATGAGTCATTGTATTCCATAATAGGTCTAATGAAGGATGAGTAGTGAGGGATTATGACCTCTTTCTTCCTGGATGAGAAACCTTTTGTAATGAGATGTTCCACATAGAAGGGCTTTCTGACTACAGTGGCAATGTGGTTATCAAAAGAGAAGCTGCTGTCAACCTGTGTCTCCAGGTCTCTTATCACACCTTCGGTGTTTAGTAGGCTGCTGCCTATGTGGTAGTTCATGATCACCGAAGTTTTCCCAAAAGTAATGACAATGCACTTTTTGGCATTGAGCTTAAGGCCGTGGTTCTGGCACCATTCATTGGTGTCAGTGAGGCCTTTTTGTAGAATGTCTACATCAGTTTGAGAATCAGTAATGGCTCCCAGTTTGCAATCATCTGCGAACTTGGTCAGCCAGAGTCTGTTTGTGTTGGCTTGAACTTCAGACAAGTAGATGCCAAACAAGAGAGGACCTAGGACTGGTCCTTGTGGAGCACCACTTGTAACTGGTTGGTAGTCAGATTTGGAGTCCACTACTTTCACACTGTAGCTTCTATCAGTGAGCCAATTGGCAGCCCATCTTATGACATAGGAGTTTATGCCTAGTTTAGTGAGTCTGTCTATGATTCTTGAGTGAGGGATGGTGTCGAAGGCCTTGGGAAGATTTAGGTAGGCTGTGTGACTACCTTGCCCTCATCCATACTTCTGGTGACAGACTCGAAGAAGTCTATCAGGTTGAGCAGGCATGGTCTATCTTTCACAAACCCAAGTTTGGAGATTCCCTATGTCCTTATTTATAAGGTTCATCATGATGCGCTCCATAGCCTTACATATCAGACTCATCAGGCTAATGGGGCGGTAGTTCCCAGGGTCTGTAGTTGATCTCTCTTTGTGGAGTGGGATGACCATAGCAGTACACCATTAGGTAGGAACAAAGCCTGAAATGAGACTGTGATTGAACAAGGTACTCAGGTGTGGTACCAGTTCACTTTGTAATTCATGTAGAACACAGCCAGGGATATTATCAGGTCCCATGGAAGCTGTATTCTTGGCTTTGGACAGTGCAGTTTTTTTTACCTGTGTAGCCATGATAATAGGGACTTGGCATTCCTCAGGTATTGTTATAGGACCTTTGGGGGGTGAAAGGAGGGTAAAGTTTGCACTGAACCTGTCTGCCAATATGTTGGCAATATCAGTTGGTTCTGTATATGTATTGCCATTGGTCTGTAACTCAGAGAAGATCTGAGTATTGCCATGTAGATGCTTGACATAACTATAGAATGCTTTGTGGTTGTCTGTAGAATCTGCAGCAATTTTATATTCGTAGCTAGCTTTAGAGGATTTGATGCTGGATCTCAGTTTTTTGCTGAGGCTGACAAGGGAGTTTTTCCAATCTTGGGACTTCATCCTTTTCTGCAACAGTTTTTTTCCTTCTGTTGTAGAGTTTGTTTATGGTGGGGGACCACCAGATTGGCTTCCTTTTTTTGGAGGAGAGCGTATTGGTTCTGTTTGGTATGGCCTGTTTCATGCACTTGTGTATGTGCTCATACAGTGCATTGATGTATGATTCAGTCATGCACCTATTTTCCATTTGCATGGGTGTCGTGAAGTTAGCCAACTCTGTTTCCTGAAGTCCAAAATTGGCTTTGGAGAAATTTTTTACAGTGGTTTCCTTTGGGGAGGGGGGGGTGAGAGTGGGATGTGGATATACATGGTGATTAGCTTGTGGTCACATCTGACCATGGAGGAGTTGATTACTGGTGTAGAGCAGTGGTCACCCATGTTAGTAATGACCAGGTCAAGGATGTTTCTACCCCTGGTGGGAGTAAGAATGAGTTGGTCCAGGACATTGGAATTAATGAATTCCAGAAAACGTTGAGCAAGTGTGTTGGTACATGAGTAATTTCCCCAGTTAATGGAGGGGTAGTTAAAGTCTCCCAGTATAAGTGTATTGGGTTGTACCCTAATATTTTCCAGTGTGTTTAGGAATGTGTGTTTAGGAATATTCAAGAATATTTTTAGTACCCAAACAAAGAAAATTCTTGGAGACCAGTTATGGATCTTTCTTCCTGAACGAGTTTGTGCTGGTGCTCAAGTTGAACATGCTTTCACTTCATAACCTGTTACCCCTCCTTCCTCATTTGAGTTTTCTAGTACCCTTAGATTTAAAACATGCATATCATCATGTTCCTATTCATCCATATTTCAGGCATTACTTAAGGTTGTTTTTTGTTTGTATCATATTAGTTTACTGCCTCCCCCTTTGGGCTATTAACTGCTCAAGAGTGTTCATAAAGTGTCTTTCTTTTGTGATAGCCCACTGCAGGCTGTAGGTGTTTCCAAAATGTCTTTCTCTTGTGATAGCCCACTGCTGGCTGTAAGGTATATACATTTTTCCATGTACAGACAACTGTCTTGTGTTTGCAGAGTCTTTTTCAAAGTGTCAGGAAAGAGATGATCTGCATAGACTGGGATTCCAAGAGAAAATTCAAAAATCTTTTCTGGATCCATCTCACAGGATTGTTTTTCTGGGGTGCCTGCTGAACACTTCAGTACAAATAGCTTTTCTTTTACAAGAAAAAGAGATCTATATTTAGATATATTCCAGGGGATTTCCACTCAGACTGCAGTATCAATGAGGGAATTCCTCAGTATTCTGGGTCTCGTGGCATTCATTCTCATACCTTTTGTAAGACTCCACACGAAATAGATACAATAGTACCTGAAATCTTTTTGGTCCCAGCATCACCAGTTTTCTTTTCAAATTCCAATTCTGTGGTTTGTAAAAAGAGAAATTAGATGGTGGAGACTGCACATTTCCTATTCTCCCCTCCGTCTGTAAAGCAGTCAGTCACAACAGGTATCTTGGGCTTTGTTTGGGGAGCCATTGCCAGTGGGCATAAAAATGCAGGGTCTTTGTGACCAAAACCAATAAACATAAAAGAGATTGTAGCTCTTATAAATGCTGTCATCTCTTTGAATCATTTGCAGTCCACAGGTCCTTTTCAAGTGTTTACAGACAATTTCACAGTGATGTGGTACATAAACAAGTAAGGTCGGCTTGCTATTATGCCTTATGTAGACCAGCCATGTTAGCATGGGACATAGCTTTTCAGCACTGTTTTACTTAACATGCATCTTACATTCTTTCTGAGCAAAACTGTGCTGTAAACAAGCAGAGCAGGACCAGGGCAGGCCTTCATGAATGGAACTGAATCAGGGGGGTTATCCAAGATTTGATCCATCTGTGGGAAATTCCTCAGATAGTCCTTTTTGCCTCCTCTCTTAACAATCAACTGACAATATTCTATTCCAGGACTTCCTGCAAGAAGACCTGTGAAACTGATGCTTTTCTTTTCCTTGGACAGGAATGTTCCTTTATGTTTCTCCACCCTTTCTACTGCTATCCAGGGTACTTCTAAAGATTTCAGAAGGACTCCTGAAAGTTCATTGTGGTGACTCTGTTCTGGGCCAAGCAACAATGGTCATCCCTATTTTAAAAATTGGCCAGGGGTAATTACTACAAGATTCCTCACAGACTGGATTTACTCACTGAAGATCAGGGCTGTTTGATACATCCCAACTCCAAACAACTGCAACTGACTTCTTGGATTATAGGGTCTTAATACTTTTTAGGCATCTGTTTTCTGAGAATGTGCAGCATGTGTTAATGGAGGAAAGAAAGCCTGCTACTAGAAAACCATAAATTAGCAAAGGGAAAAGGTTCTCTATTTGGTGCCAACAAAAGAATCGGCACCCATTTAAGGCTAGTGTTTCTGCGGTTTTATAGAATTTGTATTACTAACCTGTGACCTGTCCTACCTCTATCAAGTTTCATCTTTTGGCAATTTTAACATGTCTACTCATGGAGCCCCCTCTTTCAGTACAGTATCATGTGAAAATTCTGTATTAGTGATACTAACACTTGCTCCATTTGAACCAGCTCATCTGTCTGACTTGAGGTTTTTAACATGGAAAACAGTTTTATTCATTGTTTTGACTTCTGCAAGAAGAATATCTGAGCTGCTGTTGGTTAACCTTAGATCATATGCCACAGGAATAGGGTTTCTTTCAGAACATATCCTTCTTTTATCCATAAAATGGTATCCAAGTTTACCTTAAGCCAGTGTATACATCTCCCTGTTTACCTTCCAGAACCTAAAAGCGAGAGAGAAACGATATTTCTTGACAGAACAAAATATTTTAGGACTTAAGATCATTTGCTTATTTCTTGTGAAAAAAGTCTCAAAGAGGAGTTTTTCCAAGTGTCTTTTTCAGGCTATTATCTTTTGTTATTCTAGTCATAACAGAGCTATTCTAGGCATGGTCAAGATTCACTCTACCAGAGCATTGGCTTTTTGGAAAAGGGTTGGATTCTAGATGTATTGTAGAAACAGCAGTTTGGTCATCTGTGCATATTTTTACAAAGCATTACAAACTAGATTCCTTCTCCAAGTCTAGGGCTGGCTTTGCTAGAACCATTCTCCAGGGGCTGCAGGACCCTTCCCCTTCTCTCCTTCTTATTTTAAGCTATGGTAAATGCAGCAGTGATCATAGTGATAAACTTAATAAAGTTGTGTAAGTAAGCTTATCATAACAGTAGATATTTGAATGACCACTGCTGCGGTAGCTGCACCCTGTGTCCATCCTCTTGTTTTTGTGTGTGTATTTTTATTCCAGTGTGTAGACATGCGTTTTTTTTTTTCTTTTCCTAACAATGTTCATGGCTTAGCCTCCTTGTGTTAGTTGGCATGAAAAGCTGTGAAGGGATTGACACCCAAACCCAACTTTTCTAGTCAGCCCAACTCGAGCTAACTGTTTGGGTGGACTGAAGGTGCCCTGAAGCTTTAGAAGCTGGCTGACTGTTGTATCCTCTGCAGGATACACCCCCATATAACTTGGCTAATTCACCAGTGATCATTCATTCGAATATCAACTGTTACACTATATTTACTTACACAACTGTACTTTTTAAGCCAGTCATTAAATTTTAAATTCATTTTTTACCAAAGTACGAGTCAGGGTCAGAGTTTTTGTAGTCTTTCTAGATGTTGGTATTATTTGACTTGGCATGTGAGTGATTCTGTAAGTCATAAGAACATTGAAATACAGAAAAAAGAAGGAAAGAAAAACCTGCCTTTCCAGGTATTTCATATTGATAGAAGAAACACTTAAGATTATTGAGCTTTACTTAAGTAGTAACTGGTACATACTTCAGTATGATCATCCAGTCTTTTTAAACTTAGATTTAACCTCAGGAAAGGAGATCACTTATTTGCATTAGAGATTTTGATATATATCACAATGACACCGCCACAGCTTACAAGATGCTTGCTAAACTTTAAGACTATGACTTTGCACTTCTACCAAGTATTTCTAGTTTTATGAATGGTGTCTGGTATGTCCAGTATACAGTGTTTCACAAATGCTCACTTGCACTGTTTATGTATTTCAGCATTTGCTTAACACTTTGGAGATATTGTTTATCGTGTGTGTGTTTGTGTGTGAGTGAGGGAGGTTACAGAAGAATGCTCTGGTGTGGAATTAGATGGGGAGTTTCTGTAAAGTATTTACACTGCTTGCAGCTGTTAGTATTTATGTCAGATGCATCTTCACTGAGCATCTCAGCCAGTTGTTGGCTTGCTTGAGAAACCCTGCTTAAGATGACTACAAAGGTTAAATTCCTAGGAGGCTTGTATTCCTTGATAAGAATACTGTTTATCTAAGATTTTCTTGGTATGTAGACATATAATTTATATGTTTTCATGAGGCCTGTGTAGAATAGAGACAGGCACCAAGGGTTATGACTGTCAAGGAATGATGATTTACTGATTGTTTGTTTGTTTTTACAGTAGGTTAGATACAGCAGCTACAGTTATATATCAATTTACTATCTGCTTGACTAAATGTAGTCAGAGTAAGTAGTACCTGGTACGATTTTATATTGGTTACATGACAGAAAGATTTGTCAGAACATACATCATCAGACATTATTCCTTGGTGACACATTCCTCAGCTCTTGATAAACACTAACAAAACATGTATATTTTTTTACAAGGGGACAAGTGCCCCCACCATATTGATACTTTCCCACATGGGCTTGTTTGGAACCTGTTTCACTAATGAAATTACCATATAAAAACCATAGACAAATCATTGAAATGTTAAGGGCAGTTCTGAAGCCCAAGCCAATAATAATAGTTAAAGAATGTTATTTTAATGACTGCAAACAAAAAGCCAATGCAGCTGCGACATTGTATGCAGCTGAACTAAAGTAATGTACAGTAATCTACAAATTTGGTGTAAATACTTGGATTAAGCATTAAAAGAAAGATTCATAGTGCATGGAGTGCCGTTATTAAGTTCAGATATCAGTTAAATAACATCCTGGCTTAGGAGTACTATAGCATGAGTCCCAACCTTAGTAACACTTAGAAGGGTACTTAACCACCATATGCTGGTAACATCACATCTGGCAGTATAGGAGCATTGAACTGTGGTATTAGTAAACCTATAATTGAGCAAAAACAACAGCAATAGAATATGAAATAGGTTAATTTCAACTCCGTTTCTGTCTGCTGCCTACATTATACACACGGAAACATGTTTGGGAATCAGCTGCTTCCCTTATGCAAGAAATGCGTAAAGATGTAAAGCAGTTCCAACTGCATTACCGGCTTTCAAAGCCAGGACAACATTTCCTTTTTATTTTAATTTTTCTGTAGCTAGTAGACCATGGAACAGACAAATCTCCAAATACCACAAAGAATTATGATTGGATTTCCTATCGTAACTTAAAATCATGTGTTCTAAGTATGAATGCTTAAATTCACTCTTGAGGTGAATTTCATGGCATTCATGTCTCAAACTCATGATAAGTAAGTTACAATTGACAACACAATCTTATTCTTCTAAGTTAGTGGTATTTGTCAATCAGTCTGTGTGATATACCTTTAAGAAGCTTTCCAGTGAGTCAGCACATGCATATAAGTACTGAGCACGTGCAATCAAGAATGCCATTTTGAGTGAGCAGCCAAAGTGAGACCATTCAAGTATGTAATCTGTTAGTTTGTTAAAATTTAATGTTCCTGCCATCCATCCTGATGTATTTGTATACAATAAACTACTTAAACGAACACCCAAGCCTCAACGTCTTCTTAATGCACATAAGAAGAGTGACATGGTGTCAGAATGGGATTCAGAGTTACAGCCATTAGGCAAGTGGCAGCTGGTTAAAATTGGAGGAATATACAGGAGTGAATCATCCCTACTGCTCAAACAACTCACAATACAGGTTAGAAACAAATTCCGGGTATTAAAACCCGCTTAAATGATTTCTTTCAGTACAAATGTAAAATGAAGCCCTCAGAACACTCAAAATGAATGTCCAAAACTGTGACATTGATAAAAATGTTAGAAATAATTAATCGCATAAAATTTACAAAAAGGGAAAAGACCGTATTTTTCAGTATGTACTACTTTTTCATATTAACTAAAACTATTCAAATATCTGAAGTGTGCAAAGTGTTTGCAAGTGTGTGCAGTATTACAGTGCAGTTATTTCGCAAGTAAAGTTTTGTCAAAGAATATTTTGCAAAGTACAGTTATTTCAAGACATTTTTCGCAGAGTACAGTATTTCATAGAGCTTATTTTACATTTAAATATTATTACAAGTGCCTGGTGTTTGTGAATGTTTGTACATAATTACAAGGGCCATTTTGCATTGTGTTTTACTATAATCTGTGGGCATGGCAGAAGGTTTTTGCAGACCTGCACCATCCCCCACTCTGGAATTATAGATAAAGTCACTAAACTAGGTATAAATCCATATGTCACAAGATGGGTTTCCAATTGGCTCACTGACAGAACCCACACTGTGAAAGTAGCAGACTCCAAATCCGACTTCAGACCAGTGACAAGTGGAGTACCACAGGGTTCAGTCTTGGGTCCTCTCCTGTTTGGTATCTACTTCTCTGAAGTACAGGCTAACACAGAAGGTCTTTGGCTAATGAAGTTCGCAGATGACTGCAAACTAGGAGCCATAATCGAAACTCCTAACGATGTGGACAGCCTACAAAAGGGCCTCACTGAGACAGATGCCTGGTGTCAAAGCCATGGCCTCAAGCTCAATGCCAAAAAGTGCATTGTCGTCCCCTTTGGTAAAAAGTCTGTACCCATGAACTACAACATAGGCAGTAGTATACTTAACACCGAAAGTGTGATAAGAGACCTTGGGACACAGGTGGACAGTAGTATCTCCTTTCATAATCACATCGCCACAGTAGTCAGGAAATCCTTCTACATGGCACACTTCATCACAAAAGGTTTCTCATCCAGAAAAAAAGAGGTCATTGTTCCCCTCTACTCATTACTCATTAGACCCATTATAGAGTACAACGCCCCTTTTGGTATGTACCTCACAAGACCTCTACAACAACTAGAAAGGCCACAGAAATACTTCACAAAGAGGATTACTGGCCTCAAACATATGCCCTATGCAGACGTCTCAAAAAACTCCAGCATTACTCCGTCGCATATCGCCTACTCAGAGGCGATCTCTGCCTAACATACAAAGCTATGTCAAACCCAGAGCTGTTGGACATGCTCCACTTAAAGAAATCCCAATCCCTCCAAGCTACACCTTGCCACCACAATAAACATAACATGCTGGAGGGATAGATTCCTGTCCCAGAAACTTCCCATACTCTGGAACAAACTACCTATCTATATCAAACAAAGCTCCTCATTAGCACTCTTCAAGAAAAATCTTGATGATTGGATGGGAAATAGGAAATTCACTCCAGGGATCACCTCTGTGGCTCTGCTCGACAGTGGCACAGGAAAATAATTTTCTTGGGTGGCAAAAGCCAGGGTACCTTTTTAGCTGGGCTTGTATAGGCCCCAGGGCTGATAGCCTAGTACCTACCTATGAACAGTATTATTCTGCTTAATTTAGCTGGTTCAAAGTCCATTGAAAGAGATTGTTCATTTGTGCATGCACCCTCTGTGTTTGCAGGGGAGGGGGAAGACCACCATGTAGTGGTATTGGCTGAAACAAGTGAAGATCCAGAGTGCTTAAAACATAAATTTAGAGTAATGTGTAACCCCCAAATAAATATTACAATGGAAAGGTACTTATTTCACACAAAGGATCAAAAGCCTGGTAAAACTTCTGCAGCATATATAACTGACTTGAGAAACAAGGCTAAAACGTGCTGATTTAGTGATTTGAGAGAAGAGTTGATAAAGGACAGGCTTGTGTGTGGTATTAATAGTGACACAGTGAGAAAGATTTTGCTTTGAGACAGTGATTTGACGTTGAATAAGGCCATTGAGATTTGTCATTTATATGACCTTACAGAAAACCACACAAATATGCTTACAAATGAGAATAGCTACGGAAGACACAGTGACAAAGCTCATGTTGATAGTATGCAGCATGTGGTTAAAAAAAACAGGCCCAAGCACATGGCAGCTACTGCAGGTCCTGTAACAGTTCCTGGGAAACTGAGTCTTTCCAGCAAATTCCAGAGCATGCTCACTGAAGCATAAGGGTGACTCAGCAAACTGAAAGAATGTGGCTTTACCTAACCTCATAGTCAGTTGTAACTGTGGTGGAAATCACAAACATAAATGGGAAAAGTGTTTAGCTTTTGGTCAGCAGTGTCACAAATGTAGTAAGTGGATCATTTCAAGATCAACTAGAAAGCTGTGACCCTGCTATTTATGTTGATGGTGCATCTGTGCTTGGTGAAACAATCAATGCAGTAGATTTGTGGGCAAAGAATGAGATCTTTTGTACTGTTTGAATTAATGCCAAGTCCTGCAGAGCTCAAAGCAGATACTGGTTCAAAGTGCAATGTTATGTCAGCAGAAACATTTGCTAGAGTAAAAGCTACAGAACAACTTGATTTGACAGTGTGTGCGAAGCTTGTTGCTTATGGTAGTGAAGAGATTCAAACCGAATAAACCGAAGGTTCAGTAGTGCTTTCATGTTACTTTGCTATGACTTGCTATTTTTCATAATCAAGAGACATGTACAGTCATTATTAGGCCTCAGTGACAGATTGAAAATGGGACTGCTTTCACTTAGTAAAGACGTTCACCATGTAAGCCTGCATGACAATGGTTTAAATTTCGTCCAAACTATTTTTTCTGAGTATGCTGATATTTTTGCAGACAAACTAGGCAAACTGCCAGTTGTGTAATTTATGACGTTAGACCCAGAGGTCAGCCCAGGTATCAGACCAGCACAGAAAGTTCCAGTAGCTATGCAGAGCAGAGTCAAACCCGAGCTAGACAAAATGGAGCAGCTAGGAGTAATTTGTCCAGTAGTAGAACCTACTGACTGGGTACAGATTTGATAATGTTTGTTCAGAGAAAGTAGTGGAATAAAAAGAAGGCATGTTTACCACTGGTAAAGTACCTAAAGTTGTATTAAATGCTGCATTTTATATCCAGCTAGATTGAGTCTTTCTCGCTGAAGGACCAATTATTTTTGACTGTTTAGAAGATGCCCTTTCTTTTCTTAAATCCTAAAATATTAACAATCTTCTGAAACAAATGGACTGGAACCATATACGCCTAAAGAACAAACAAACCTGGGATATGGAAGACTGTCCTAACAGAAAAAAACACTTATGAAAGATGAACATGAATAGAATGAATTAATGTGTTTATGTAAATAAAGTATGCTTTTTGTCTGTCCAGTAATATGGATATATAAACTTCTCACAAGACTAAGGGTGGGCGATTTATGAAGGTACAAAGATGTGTACACTTCCGTGGACATGCTGTGGTATGTTTTTGGTATTCAGCAACTGCCCTAACATGGTGTTGCACTTTGCTTTAGCACAAAGACATGTAGCACCATGGAGGGCTGACTCCATGGCCATGTTGAGTGCTAATGAGGCAGTGTGGGGGAGAGGCATATGCTAATTAGCCATATGCTCTCGAAAGGAAGGGATCTATACTGCAAGTGATTCAAGAAATTGCTTGGCCGTTTATGTCAAAATGACAAGACACACCATGTCATGGTATTGCCTTGTTAAAATACCTAACATGACTGCGGTACAGTGGTAGGGAGAGACACTAGTCTTAAGGGATAATGTATCTTTGAAGAGCCTTCATGGCAAGGACATCACTTTGGGGACTAGGATGGAGTGGGGTGAAACACTAGCCACCGGGTATACATATAACTAAGAACCCCAAATCTGGTGCAGGAAAAGATGGTCAGCACAGCTCGAACTGAGGTAAAACGTTTATTCACAACCACTGTAGATACTCTTGACAAATAAAACTGATAAAAACTCAAGATGCTCTTGCACATATAAGGTTAAGCGCTTTCATCTGTTATAATACAGACTTCTTCAGAACCACAATTACTAGCCAAGTGATGGTTTAAATACTTAAATTAGGCGCCAAAAAATGCACTCAATCCATTTAAAGACATACTACAATATTTAAAAACATGCTCCAATATTTTTAAAAACTATTTAAACTATATACATACATATAATCAACTTGTATAATCAACTTTATATATATATATATATATATATATATATATATATATATATATATATATATATAAAATACAAATAATTAATAATTAATAATTAAATAACAATTATTATAAAAATGTACTGATATGTACTAAAATAGATGAATATTTTAAAAATATATAAAATGTATGTGCTGAAGTATGCTCTTATTCTAAAATAAGAAAAGGTTTGATACTAATATATTCATTAATTCCGGGGGAGCTGGTGGCATTAGTTAATATCTGCCATTTCCTTTCTTTTGAAGCTAGAATAGCTTTCCAATTCCCCCCTTGTATCAAACTGTCCACTTGTTCTATAATGGAAAATTTAAACATATGTAATTCACCTTTATCACTGATGTGTCTAAATAGAGCATTATTTTTATCTTGGACCTGGATCTTATATAAATGTTCATATATTCGTTTTTTTAACTCTCTCTCAGTCTTTCCAATATAAAATGCAGGGCAGGCTGTACAATTCGCTAAATAAACCACTTGTTTTGTGTTACAATTGCCTGCCTTACATCTAACAGTTGTTCTGTTGATGTCTTCTAGTCTAATAGACAACGCTTCGTTGATAGCCTTGCATTGTTTACACGACCCACATTTCCTCGTTCCTGTAAATCTCATTTTTGGATTATTAACTGCCTGTTCAAGTAGCCTTTTTATATTAGGTGCTGTTTTGTATACAAAATTTGGATGGCTTCCCAATATCGACCTAATATTTTCTGAAGCTGTAATCACCTCCCAATGTCGTTTAACTGTCTCTTTGACATATTGTGCAAATGGGGTATACATTATAACACATACTCTGTTAATTTTCTCACTAACCAAAGCTGTATTAATTGTATTATTATTATTATTATTTATTTCAGATATCTTACCCAATAAGGGTTGATATTTAGTACCCCAATGTTTGTATATATATCCAACTACATCATTCAACAAATTTTGAGGATATCCTCTGTGTTCAAACATGTTGTATATATTTTGTATCTCATTTTTCATAATTTCCTTAGTAGAGGACATTCTAGCAGCCCTAATACACTGTCCTTTAAATACATTTTTAAACACACGTGGAGGATGATTACTGCTAAATTCTATATAGTCGTTGGAAAAAGTTGTTTTCCTATGAATTCTAGATACAAACCCTTCATTACTGTGACTAACAAAGGTGTCCAAATAAGCAATACCCTCTTTACTGATGGTATAAGTGAACTTAAGAAATTCTGTTGTACCATTGATGTACTCAATAAAGGAACTGATGTTTTCCTTGGTGCCATTCCATAAAATAAATATATCATCCAAATATCGAGTGTAAAAAACGATATTAGAATAATATGTACTCTTAAACAGATATTCAGTTTCCCATTCTACCATAACTAGGTTTGCAAAAATCGGGGCACAGGAAGCCCCCATTGCAACACCCTTGGTCTGTCTGAAGAATTCACCTAGGAAGAATATATAGTTGTGATCAAGCACTAACCCCATCATATCTGTAACTAAACATACTTTATCCCAACTCATATTAGAAAACTTCCTCAAGCTATTACTAAAAAACTCTAATCCAATTTGTTTAGGTATACACGAGAATAGGTCTATGACATCAATGGTTATAAAAATAAGATCCTTATTCCATACATTTGGAGTCAGTTTGCTCAAAAAATTCCAAGAATCCTTCGTGATATGGGTTAGGTTCTCATACACATGTTTTGTCCATCTATCTATGACAGCACCCATATTATACGTTTTAGATTTTGAACCTGAAATAATAGGTCTAAAAGAGGGGGTTTGTATACTCTTATGAACCTTAGGTATACCTATAATATTAGCCAGAACTGGATATTCAGTTTTCATAAAAGAATACACTTCATGAGTGACTCTATTATCTATTAAGTATTCTTCTAAAGTTAAATCTATCCTCTTATACCGTATATTGATCTCATTAATGGAAACTACATCATAATTTCCAGAGGTATATAAGATATTGTGAATAGCTCTATTATAATCAAATGTGTTATATAAAACAATACCCCCCCTTATCTGGTTTCATTAAACGTATTTCTTTGTTACATATAATTTGGTTCAAACACAACCTCTCTTCCATTGTTAAATTATCCTTGAAAACATTTTGATACATACTTCCTGTTTTAATGTTTTTATTTAACCAGTGTACATCCTTACAACCCATCTTTTCATAATTAGCTATATGTGAATTCATGATAGGAATATATAAACTTTTTTCTTTAATTCATGTATTTGTACAGATTTATTACTTCCTTCTTGTTGTTCAAACTGTAGGGCCAAATTAAGCCTTCTGCAAAATAATTTCATTTCTTTTATACAATCAACTAAGTTGAAACCTATATTGGGAATGTATTTCATTCCTTTACTAAACAGTGTAAAAAATGCATGCGAGATATCCATTTCAGTATAATTAAATACATAAATCCATTAAATGTGGATAAAATATTTAATCTCTGTGATGACTCATTTGAAATTTTATAATTAGGTCCATTTTCACTGTGTATAGGAACGATTCCTTCCACTAGCACATTATCTAGTGACCTACTTATATTAAGAGTATTGATTTCCATATGCTTAGTGTCAGGGTCCACCAGGGTCATTGTGCCATGATATAGTTCAGAATGTGTTATTCTTATCTCCGGTTCCACTGTGTATTTTGTTTTTTCAGAGCCGGGTAAAACCTGCCCCCCTGAAAATTCATATCCTTACTTAATTGTTCCGTTCTATCTCTAAAACTCTGATGTCTTTTGATTCCTACTACTGTTCTATTCTGTGGCCATATATAGGTTCATAGGTTCATAGATTAGTACTAAGCTAACTGCCCTTGCAAGCCATTTTAAGCCTAGCCAATTATCCCTTGTGAGACTCAAACCCTGCACCTTGTGTTTATAAGGCAAACACATTAACCATTAGGCCACCCACCCAACCCCATTAACATGGTATAGTTCTAAATCACGCTTAATTTTCCTATTTTTCCTGTCATAAATGCGTTTTGCCTTATGTTCCGCTGTTTGAAATTGTTTGTAATATAATTCCTTCCACTGTTCAAAAGAAACATCATTAACGATATCCTGATTCAATTTTTCTACCTCCCTCACTAAAACTGATAATTTCTCATCATTCAATTTCATCAGCGTTCTCATAAATTCAGAACCAAAGCCATCAAACATATTATTAAATTCATTGATAATGCTTGTTGTATAATCAACCCCCAAGGGTAATTTAAAAAATCTCAATCCCTTAGGAAAAATATGCAGCTCTATACATTTAGCTAAATAAGCATTATCTATTTTAATATTTTTAATAGCCAATAGTTTCTTTCCCAAAGCAAAAATCATATCTTTAACAGAGTCTGTCCCCAAACTAGGGACTAACTTGTTAATGTTCATCTGCATTTACAAACTCATATTCATCACACAGAAACTGGTCAAAGACATCATTAGCATTTGTACTCTGTTTTTTACCATGTAAAACATTGCCAATATCCATTTTGCCCAAATATCTGTTACTATGTTGTTTCACATAAGGGCTAGAAGCAACTTTGTTAACAGTAACTTTAGTTTGTGTATTTTGCACCTTCATGATAGCTGAATAAGTCCTTGCTGGTTGCTGGCTTTTAGAAAGCGCTCCCATGCGTTTCGCTTCGTCTCTGATATGAAATAAGCTGAAGTCAAATGTGAATTAATTTTCTGGTGAGTGAACAGTATTCGTATTTCGATTCAAAGATTCAACAGTATCTTGTAAGGACTGCACGCCATCATTGCAGCTGCACGCTTGTCCATTTGGAATGTCGATATGCGTGCTGATGTCATTTCCTTTTTGTACTTGCGTAATTTTTTCATTAGCATTTTGATGCGCTTCATGTTTAGATGGACTTGTGGATATTTTAGGTGAAATAAGAGTTTGAGGCACTAGCTTCATTGAACAGGGAGGAATTTGCTCAGTTACGGTTGGAAGTTACCACTCTACAAGCGGAGGTTACTAAACTCATTAACTTGGTTGGACAAACTGATGGGGAAGGCTCCCCAAGATCACCCCCGAGGATGTCTCCTTCGGAGATATCATGGAAATGCTTAGGATCAGGGGGGTGGTCTGCCTCCAAGGCTTCCTCTGACGAATCCGTGTTCCTGGAGGCGTTCAAAGCAGGCCCGTCTACCTCTTGGGTGTCCCCTCTGGCCGACCCCCTGGTGGACCTAATTACCACCAGGGCGTGGAAGGAGCCGGACACTGTGGAGCCAGTTCCCAAATGCCCTGATAGGATTCTGAGCCCCCCTTCGGAGAAGTCCCACTGGAGCAAGGGTCTCCCCTTAGATGCCATGTTGGTGGCGGCAGCCACCAAGAGGGAATTAGCTCAGGAGAGTCCCTCTGTGCATCCACCGAGCAAGGAGTCCCACTTGATGGATCGCCTAGGGAAGTGGGTCTTTAGTTCAGCGACCTTCTCAGTAAGGTCCCTGAACTACATGGCACATGTCATTAGGATGCAGCGAGACCTTATCAAAGAGTACGCTGCTTCCCCCATGGAGTCCATGTCGGCGGAAGACAAGCAGTTGTATTCCACTCGCATGGCCACTCTAAGATCAATATCGAATACCTCTATGCGGTTTTTATCCCATGCCACTGAGGGAGCCACTAGAGCCAGTAGAGCAGGCCTAGTCATGAGACGTCAGGCCTGGCTCCGACACTGTGACTTCGCGGAACCCTTCAAGGCGTCATTTGCGAATGCCCCTTTTGATGGTTCTGCCTTATTTGGCAAGACCGTTCGCGAGACTTTAGTCCAGAGCGAAAAGGACGGGAAGACGCTGTCTGCTGTCGGAGTCCGCTTCTCTGCTCCCCAGAGGTCCTTCTCCAAGAACCAAAAGGGACAGAAGAAGATGTGTTTCTGGAAATCGCAGCATTCCCAACCTGCTCCGGACAACCAGTCCTTCTGTGGCAGAGGAGGACAGGGAGGATGCCGCCCTAGAGGCAGAGGGGGCCCAAAAAATTTTGGGTCCAGAGAATCCTTCTCTGATCGGCCCACGCAGCAACCCTGCAACTCTGGAGGCAGTCGGGGGGCGTTTCTCGAGGCACCTGGCAAATTGGGAGTCCATCACAATGGATCGCTGGGTGCTTCGCATCATATCCAGAGGTTACTACATTCCCCTGTATCACGTCCCCAAAATCAGAAACCTCCCCGATGTACCACCCGATCAGAGGGAGGTAGCAGCTGCAGAGATTCGGCAGCTCCTAGAAAAAAGAGCCATCCAACCCGTCCCCCCAGGCCTGTTCGGATTAGGGTTTTACTCCAGGTTCTTTTTGGTGCCAAAAAAGACGGGGGACTTAAGGCCAATCCTTGACCTTTCTTCCTTGAACCTGTTAGTAACTAAACAAAAATTCCGGATGGTCACCCTTCAATCCATCCTCCCCGTTCTGCGGGAGAACGACTGGATGTGCTCAATAGACCTCAAGGATGCGTACTACCACATTCGGATGGACAGACGATCCAGGAGGTTTCTCCGCTTCTGGCTGGGAGCCAGTCACTACCAGTTCAGGGTCCTTCCCTTTAGTCACACCACAGCCCCCAGGGTATTTACCAAAGTATTAACAGTAATAGTGGCCCACCTGAGACTCCAGGGAATACAGGTTTTTCCATACCTGGACGACTGGCTCCTGACCGCCCCAACAAGGCATCTACTCTGCTCAGCCAGGGACTACTTCCTTCGAATTGCCCCCCAGCTGGGCATCACTATCAACATGGACAAGTCCTCTCTTGCGCCGACCCAGGTGATAGAGTTCATAGGAGCCAAAGTAGACACTAGGTACCTTCTAGCATTCCTGACTGCGGAACGACTGCAAAGCCTGAGGCTTCATGTGCAGGCCATCCTTCATTTAGAAGCTCCACTGGCGGAGTTGGTCCTGAGGGCTCTAGGCTCCATGGCGGCGGCAATCACTCTTCTGCCGTTGGCTCGTCTCAACATGAGGGTCCTGCAGTGGACCCGTCAAGTCCAGTGGTCCTTTCTACACCATCCCCTAAGCCATCCTATTCCCCTCAACAGGGCTTGCAGGAGGGCTCTCTTGTGGTGGCTCCACTCCCCGGACCTCCATACGGGACATCCCTTCTCCATGCCTCTCCCCTCGCCACGGTGACCACGGATGCCTCTCACCTCGGGTGGGGGGGCATTGCTCAGACAGGACGGTCCAAGGCACGTGGAACAACGCAGAGACCTCTTTGCATATCAATGTTCTGGAGATGAGGGCGGTGCTCTTGGCGTTGCAGGCACTTCACAACCTTCTTCCTGTAGGAACTGTTGCGATACAGATGGACAACATGTCAGTTGTCTGGTACATCAACAAACAGGGGGGAACCAGGTCCTATCCTCTCTGTCGAGAGGCCATGAGAGTGTGGGAATGGGCGATCTCCACCAACCGCTTTCTTATTGTAACGCACATTCCGGGACAGTCCAACATACTAGCGGACAGACTCAGCCGCACCATCCTTTCACCTTACGAGTGGTCTCTCAATCCCCAGGTAGCGAAGCGGATTTTTGCCATGTGGGGGCAACCCTGTTGCGATCTCTTTGCCTCTCCCTCAAATACAAAATGCAACAGCTACTTCGCTCTAATTCCCCCCTTCAGAGAATCCCCGAGAGACGCTCTGGTGCATGCTTGGCCTCCCGGTCTGCTTTATGCGTATCCTCCTCTTCCCCTGATGCTGAAACTCATACAGAAAGCCAGTCGGTTGGGGAGCAGAATGATCATCATTGTCCCATTCTGGCCTCGTCAAACGTGGTTCCCTTACCTGTGGTCTCACCTGGTGAATCCTCCTTGGATTCTGGATCCCCTACCGGATCTAATATCTCACCCACTAGGTCTCCCGACCCCGAATCCGGACAGCCTAAAGCTGACAGCTTGGCTGCTCCAGTTCCACTCCTAGTCAGGACTCCCGGTATCTCTTCCCCAGTTAAAGCCATACTAGTAGTGGCACACAAACCTTCCACTAGAAGGGTCTATCGCAGTAAGTGGAAGCGTTTCTCCATCTGGGTGGAGCATCATAATTTAGATCCCTTCACAGCACCGTTGCCGACTGTGTTGGAGTTCCTTACAGGTCTTTTTCATCAGGGGGCTAGCTGCTCAACGGTCAAGGTACAACTAGCAGCTATTTCTCATTACCATGTGGGACATGAATCAGGGCCTTTGATCACGGCAAAATTGTGCAAAACCTTTCTCAAGGGTACTTTCTTGCTCAGACCCTCTATCAAAGACATTGTACCCCCTTGGGATTTATCACTAGTCTTACAGGCCTTGACAGCTCCCCCTTTTGAACCTGCCACTTCGATTGATCTTAAGTACTTATCCTGGAAAACAGCGTTCCTGGTCGCTATTACTTCAGCAAAAAGTGTTTCCGAGCTTCAGGCCCTTTGTGCAAAACCCCCGTACTTGGCCTTCCACCAGGAAAGAGTATACCTCAGGACCAATCCCTCATTTCTTCCTAAGGTGGCCTCAGAGACGAATATCAATCAATCTATTAACCTGCCTGTCTTCTTTCCTAAATACCAAAACAAAGGAGAATACAAATTGCATTTGTTAGATGTGCACAGACAACTGCACTTCTACATTCATAGGACGGCTGGTCATAGACAATCTGACCAGTTGTTCATCTCCTTTGCCAAATTTAACTTCGGCAAATCTGTTTCTAAAGTCACTCTGTCACGATGGATATCACAGTGCATTCTCTTGGCCTACGAAAGTTCTGGAAGGCCCGCACCTCAGGCAGTACGTGCACATTCTACTCGTTCTATATCTACCTCTGTTGCCTTTAGGTCTAGAGTGTCGTTGGATGATATTTGCTCTGCAGCTACTTGGTCCTCATCCCATACTTTTATCAACCATTATAAGCTGGATGTTATCTCCAGAGGGAGAGCATCCTTTGGCTCCGCAGTGCTCCGGAACATCCTTCCATGAAGGCCACCCAAGATCTAGGTAGCTGGGGACTCTGTCCCAAAGGTTGCTGACAAATGAAGTTCCTACTTCAGATTAAGAAGTTATGTACTCACCATAACATTCCATCTGAGTAGGTATCTTCATTTGTCTGCAACCAACCCCCCCTCCTTCCCCCTGACCTTCGGATTTTAGTTCTGGATGTCCCTTCCTTAGTTCCTTCGGGACGTATCTAGCTTGTTAGCTGCTTATATACAGGCAAACTTGATCTGAGGTCAGTCAGGGTTAGCAGGAGGTTATGGGTAAGTTGAGGAGCTAGGAGCTCAGATCTATTAGCTGTGAAATAAGTTGCTGGCTTGGATCCGAGATCGGATCCGATACCCAAAGGTTGCAGACAAATGAAGATACCTACTCAGATGGAACATTTTGGTGAGTAAATAACTTCTTAATTTCAGGCAGCTTACAGAGAAATAATATAATATAAAAACTATAATAGTTTTCCTTTTTTTCCCCTCATACAACCATTATTCTAAAGATCTAGGCAAGTATGGAAATCATTTCCATATTTACCTAGATCCTTAGAATAATGGCTATATGAGGGAAAAAAGGAAAACTAAGTGCATTTTCTTTGACAGACACAAAAACAGAGAGTTAAAAATGTCTTAAAATAACTAAACTACAAGCAAAGCAATTCCTTTCCATGGAAATTAATCTTCCAGATTAAGTGACATCTTATTACCCTCTTCTCCCCAAGTTAGCCCTGGAAGGAATAGGAACGTGTTTATATTCCTTTACTCGTTCCAAATATCAGTATCTGTTCTACAGTCTTGTCATTCACTGCAGACCCCATATTCATACTTCACAAAACTCTCACTTCTATTCAATTATATTTCTGACTCTCTTTGTCAATCAGATTTTTCAGTATCACAGTTCCCTTCCCTTATATTATAGCTCTTTAAAAGTTTTTCCTCCATCATTTATGTGACAGATAGCTTCTTTAAAATGTGTTTAAATGAAAATGGACTCAATAGTGGTGATGAGAGAGAGAATTTGTTTAAGTATTTAAAAAGAGCATAAAACACTGGTAGCTTTTCCCAAATTTTTGCAAGATGATATTAATAGATTAAGTACAATGGAATATGCAGAACTAGAAAGTTCTAGTTTTAAAGAAGAGAGAAGAGGAAAAGCAATGCAGGGGTTGTTGACTTGTAGAGTAAAGATAAAAGTGTGATGTGTATGGTTATTACTGATTATTGAAAAGCATTCTTAACCTTAACCTGAACAAATATTTACTGGATTCTGTGAATTGGAGTGAAATTCTTTATGGAGTAACTGAAAATTTTAACTTTGAATATGAAAGGAAGTGTAATAATGGCAAGACACTTTTAACCATATTCTTAAAGAAAAAGTTATTTTGCAGTTAATAACCCTTAGAATTTCTGCATCAGCTAAGGCTTTAATAAAGTTTTCTGATTTGCTTAATCTTACAGATGTTAATGTTTCTAAATCAAATTATTTGCTTTACGCACACATTATTGTTATAGAGTTGGTATGCAGCCAAGAATTGATAATGCATATAATTCAAATGATTTGGTTTCCTGAAACAGAAACTGTAAAGGTGATAACATGTTCTTTATCGGATCACAATGCATTTACTTATAAAGTAATGATAAATATGAGAAAATGTGACTTCTTGTAGTAGATTTCCAGCTTAGATAAGAATTCTGAAACCAAACGCAAGCAGGTTTCCAGAATTGATAGAAAGAAAATCCAATAATAGATGATTGTTCTTCTGTTATTAGCTTAGACAACAAGGTTAAATTATTTTGAAGAGTGGTTTCTAACATAAGTACACAAACCTTAGACTTTAATAATAGTGGATTTTGTAATGTGATCCTTTGGGACTCAGTGAAAGCATATCTTTATGTCAACAAGAGAAATCAGTGGGATGAAGACTTATTGGAACGGTGAGAAAGACAGCCAAAATGAAGTAAAAATATAAAAAGTATTAAAAGGCCTGTTATCAGAAATGAAAAGAAAAATGAATGCAATCTTTCAGAAGATTTTACATTAAGTATATGGTTTCAAGTACTTTAGAAAAAGCCAAATTATATTCTTTTCTAACTAATGAAGACTTAATACTTGGATCTAAAATGGTGGCAAGAAATAATCACATTAACAGTTTATCTTTTTCCTTATAGTAAAAGGAGATATACAGATGTGCAAGAAATGCTCTACTGTATTAAAAATACATGCACAGAATAGTAGTTTAGAAAATGAAAAAGTAATTGATGCATTTTAAGTAGGAATATACAAAAAATAAATAAACAACAGCAGGTAAAAAACTGAGAAACCTGTTTCAATAACAGAAATACCTATAGACACTGAAATGCCTGAAGGAAAATAAAGCTCCGGATAATGATGGCGTCTTTCCAGGATTATATGAAATATTCCCTCATAATATTTTATCCCTTTTACATAAAGTATCCACAGAAGTTAAAACTACATTAAACCGAGCTCCATCTTGCAAATATACAAGAATTTCTCCTTTATAAAACGCAAGAAAGATCCATCTCACTGCTCTCCTTATAGACCTATATCATTATTGAATTTTGATAAAAAAAAAACTTTATGCTGGCCCTTGCCAGTAGATTAAAAACACCTACCTTAACAGAGGAAGGCCAAACCAACCAACATCTGCAGCAACTTGAGAGACCTCAGAGATTTCTAACCAAGAAAATTCAGGGTCTCCAGCACGTCATACATTGCAAGACTGAAGTCACTGTCCTCAGCAGCATGCAGAGTACTTCAAGGAGAACCAAAAAACGAATCCAGTGTAAAAACATAGAAAATGATTTGTTTATTAGCAACTAGTTAAGAGATTTTATTCCAAAAACATTTAACAGGAACTTCTTCAGAACTAATGCATACTCCCTTACTCATAAAATGTATAAAATTATAAAACAAGATACCCACTTTAATTATTTAATTAATTTGTTCATTAATTATCCAATCAATTTCATCATAAAGAAAAAATAAATTGACTAAAAACTATACTATTTAGCATCATAATATCTAAGTTTTAAAACCTGGATAATTAGCAGCATTTAACAACAGTTGCAATTTAAGATCACATTTGATAAGACGATCAGCCATAATAAACCCCCTTGAGTCTGTAGTGATCTGTTCAAGTACCCCAAACTTAAACCAATGGTGTTCACTTTAATTTAAATGTCTAAATAGGGCATTTGTGGTTTTCTTTCTTTTGATATCTAGGCTGTGTTCATAAATTCCGTGTTTAACCTCCTTGAGGTCTTACCTACATAGAATACTGAACACAACTCACATAAAGCCACCTACATACACCACCCTTTTAGACTCGCATGAAAAATGTCTTTTAACTTGAAAAGTTTTACTGTTGATAAAACTATCAGCGCATTTTATATACACACTGGGGACAATGCCCACATTTAAACATTCCATTTGGTCGATTGCTGTTATAATTAATACCATTATCTCTCCAATAATTCCTTAAAGGAGAGGTTTTTCCTATGCACTGTCTGTGGTTTATTGCCCTCTTTTCTAAGAATACTAAAATTCGAAGAAAAAGTACCTCAGTTTTTAAAAATAATTTTATTAATGGCAACCTAGTCAATACTGTAGGAAGAAATAAAAGCCCGTTTTTTGTTTTTATATTTATTTTCCTCCCTACAATAACCATCAATACTTATACTACTCATTACCCTGTCACATACACATCTCCATAGGGTACATAAACATCGGTACTTAGGAAAATGGAGATATATAAAATGTGCTGATAGTTTTGTCATCAGTAGTAAAACTTTTCAAGTTAAAGGACATTTTTCGTGTTATTCCAAAAGGGTGGTGTATGTGGCTTTATGCGAGTTGTATTCAGTATTCTATGTATGGTAAGAACTCAAGGAAGTTAAAACATAGAATTTATGAACACAACCTAGATATCAAAAGAAAGAAAACACAAATACCCTATTTAGACATTTTAATGAAAGTGAAGTCCATTGGTTTAAGTTTGAGGTACTTGAACAGACCACTACTGTCTCAAGGGGGGTTTATTATGGATGAACATCTTACAAAATGTAAACGTAAATGGCAGTTGTTGCTAAATGCTGCTAATTATCCAGGTTTGAATGAAACAGTGTCCATTAATTCTGTTTTAAACCTTAGATATTATGCTTAATAGTGTAGTTTTTAGTCAATGTTTTTTCTTTATTTATGATGATATTGATTGGATAATTAATAAATTAAAGTGGTTGTCTTGTTTTAAAATTGTATAAATTGTATGAGTAGGGGAGTGCACATTAGTTCTGAAGAAGTTCCTGTTAAATGTTTTTGGAATAAAGCGCTTAACTGGTTGATAATAAACAATTACATTTTCTAAGTTTCTACGCTGGATTAATTTTTTGGTTCTTCAGTTTGTTTGTGCTTTGTGGTTATTTGATACTTCAAGGAGACTTTGGTTGACCTACAGAACAATCTCAGATCCAAACCTAATGGAAATGCTGCACATCCTCATGTCAAATGGGATAAGGGTCACCTGCTCCAGGGAGCTTAACCTGGTCTGTGGCATAAATAGGACCTGCTGGAGAAACAGGTATGTCTCTCAGAGGTTGCCACTCCTCTGGAATAGGCTATCAGTTCACATCAAACAGAGCCCCCTGTATGACCCTGTATAAGTGTAGCCTGGATGACTAGATGGGAAACCATAAATTCCTGCCAGGGATTTCACATGACCCTCCTAGATGTGGGCAGTCATTGCTAACTAAGGTATTGAGTTTTGGCAAGATCCTTTATATTGGGTTTCTCTAGTATTATATTGGGTACACACTGCTAGGCTTATAAAGACCTTCAGGCAATAGCCCGGTAATTACTTATGAGCCACCTAACTGTATATTAAATGGGCTAAGACAGAATAGCATGAAAAGAATGGTTAATTGATTATGCTAATAACAATAATCAAGAAACATTCATTGTTATATATAGAATTTTATGCATGACTTGGAGAGATATGGAATGCCCTGAACTGTATGGAACAAGTTTTTCATCAAAAAGGAAAGAAAAAAGCTTCAATTTCAGCTCTGCTGAAGTGTTTAAAATTTCACTTCATTTATACTGTCCTGTATGATGATACTCTTTTTGTCCTTTTCTGGGGGGGTTTCCAAGTTTTAGCTAAAACGTTATCTGTTTGTAGTTTTTAACTTTTCTACGACTTTAGTCTTGTAGCTTCATTTGCAGTTGTGGGAAAAATTATTAATTACTAAGATCTTAACAGCATTTATACATTATAATGCACTTCTATCTGCATAAGTAGAATTCTTTGTTCAAGTTTGCCATTTGTATTTTAAACCCTGTCTGGGGCTTTAGTCTTGTAGTTAATTTTGCAGTTGTGGTGGAGCCATGAACTACTGCCAGATTTGAGCCTTATTCAGTCATTTATTACTAAATTTTTCATAAACCGCATTTCTTATCAAATTCTGTATAGTGTGGTGTCATAAGTTCTGGTAGAAATACAGTAGTGAGATTCTGCTCGAGGATTGGTGTTTCAGTCATTTTACAGCTGTGTATATTGCAGTTTTGCTGCTTGAGTCTTATATTCTGCTTATCATATACCTCCTTAAAGTTGCATTACAGGGCCTTTGTATCTGCCCCACCCCTGAGTGAGATATTAAACCAAAGTTTTTAAAACTCTGACTTCCACTATGGCTGAACACTGATCAGCATCTTAATTTCAGCTCTCCCAGTGTGAAAAACGAAACAGAGGTAAGGGACAGTAACTCTGCAAGTTTTAGTGAATTCATTTACTGTAGTAAGTACACTGGCTTGATGTCAGCAAAGAAGAAACTTAGAAAGCCTAAAGGAAAATGAACTAGAAAAGGTTAAGAGAAAGCACTGGCTGAGAAGAATCCTACAGTTGTTCAGCAGAAAGCAGTCCAAGTTCCAGCTTTCATGCAAGAAATGGCTTCCAGTAATCTAGAGGAAATATAAATCAAATGTGCTCAGAGCTGATTAAAATAAGTGAAACACTGAATAGTATATCGACCCAGATAACAAAAGGTGGGAAAAATGTAAGAAACTTTAAACAGCTATTCATAGAACTGATAACACTTCAAAATCAGAGGTCAAAATGAAGAAAAGGCTGGCTGAATATGAGACTGCACAAGAAGAGCCATTTCAAAAAATGGTAGAGTTAGAGGACAGAGCAGACATGAAAACTCTGAGATTTTCTGCTGTACGAGAGATATTAGAAGGAATGGACTGTACTAATTTTGTGAAAGCTCATATAAGCAACTGGACTGGTATTAACAGCAAGATTTGATAATTGAAAGGGCACATCTTGTCTGTGCTCTAAACCTGGCCATGAGAAAGCAGCCAAAACATTGTATTTGTAAAGATGTAATCATACCAGCAGAAAGAGTTGATCTTGACAGAACTGTGGTAGAAAGGCAAATTATTAAAAACTGGAGAAAGTAGAGTGTTTGTGGAAAATGATTATTCAGTGTACACCAGGTAGAAGAGAAGCAAATTTATCCCAGCAGTTCTTCTAATTTTGTCTGATAATAAAGCTAATAAAGAGATGTAGCCACTGAAATCTTTTACAGTGCTCCAAAAGAAAATACTTGAGACACAGAAAAAAAGCACAGGGGTTGACTAGAAGAATTGTGAGTACCTTTGACACAAACTGGAGTCTGGGGTTGGGAAATGAGGATGAACAGGAAGAAGACTAGCAACACTGACAGTGAATAAATTGAGATTATAAAGCATCAGTCACATTTGTGAATACGACTTTACAAGCATAAAGGGAAAGACTGGACTTTTGTTGACTTTGTTAAACTTGTGGCAGACTAAAAAGCGTATACCCTACTTCATGTCATTAATGTTTGGAAGGACAATAAAAGGAAAGAAAAACAAAAGTAATTGTAAGTAAAACAATTTTTGTTCTTAACAGTGTTTGTATAAAATATTTCATGATATAAATTGAGTGTTATATAGTAAAGTATTTCAGTTATTGTTGTGTGAGATAAAGATACTAAAGTAAACAAGTGCCTTTTCTTATTTTTTTAATTTTATGAAATGTAGACATTGCAGTGTAAAAAGATAAGAAAGGCTGGACAAAAGCTTGTTTAAGTTAATGTGCTTTAATCTTGGGTTGTTGAGGTGGGGAATGGTGTATAAATGTGCACAGAATACAATATATGTAGGGTTGTGTTTTCCCTTTTTTTGTATAAGGTGAATGTGTGGATTAAGGTCCTTGGCTTAATATAATAAGTTTTGAAGTCTGCAGCTGAGGGCAGCTGTACATTTTTTTCTTAAATTTCCATGGATGCAAGCTGACTATTGGGGTAGGCAATAAAAGCCAGAACACTTTTTTAAGGCTAAAAGTTTAATGTTTTGTAAAAGCACACAAGCTGTTTTTCACGTATGGGAGGGGAAGGGAGGGGAATAAAGATAAAACAAGAAGACAGAAATTAGTGTAAGTAGGAGCGCAGGCTATAACATGCATCTTAGCATGAATAACCTTAATTTTAGGTTAGGAAATGCCTGTGTGTGCATGCTTCTTTTGATTTGGGACAGTTCTTTTCAGGAGGGTTAAACTTAATTATTTGAAGATATATATATATATATATATATATATATATATATATATATATATATATATATATCGTTTTGTGTGTTTGTTTCAAGGTTGTCTTGTTTTTGTTTAAGGTTTTTCATTAAAACAAAAAGTCTTGTAAAATGTGACATACTTTCAAATGGAGATGACAAGCAATAACTCTATAAAAGATCAACATTAATGTGTGCATGTAATACAAAAGCTGGAATTAGACATTTAAGAAATAGCTGTCATATATAATAATTGGGAATAATAACTTCTTATCATAATGGCTACACTATCCATATGATTTTGGAATGTTAATGGCCTCATAGGTATAAACAAAAGGGAAAGAGTATTGGATTTTATTAAGAAATGCAGAGAACAAATAACAATGCTACAAGAGACATATTTGGAAAGAAGTGAGCATGTGAATTTGATAAAGAAAGGATTTCAGGAGAGATATTCAGCAGAGTATCAGGGACAAAGGAAAAGGGCAATACTTATACTAATTACTAGAGGAGCTCCACTAGTGATTGAGGAGTAAAAAAGACAATAAAGGTAGATTTTGTGGTAGTAAGGGTCTACTGGTGAGGGAGGAGGAGGATTACTCTGCCATGTATTTATATTGCACCTAAAACTGCTATTATGGAGTTTAAGAACATGTTGAGACAAATGATCAGCCTTCAGCAGGGAATATTACAGTGAGGATGTATCTGGGGGACCTAGAAGGGAAAATAAAACAAAATAGAGTAGAATCCTGAATAAATTTATGAAAATATTTGGAGTGGAATATGTGAATTTAGTAGCAGAAACTCGCATAGAATTTACGTATTATTCCCCAAGGTACGATAAGTGGATTAGACTAGACATAAATTATATTTCACAGAAACATGTACATTTAATCGAAAGCTTCAACACACAAGTACCAGTAGCAACTAAGATAAAAATGCAGGGTAATGAAATAAAAATGAGACACTAGTTCTTCTCCACCTGCCTCTTCAAAAGAGAATAATTTAAGGAATGGAGTCTATAACAAGAAAAGTAACCAGAGTTCCTATATGGGTTTTTGAGAAATTTCAGGAATTTTATGAACATTTGTAGAAATCAGAGAAATGTGGAAATCAAGAAAGAGCAGAAAAGGAAATATTTATGGAAGACTTAAGTATGTCAAAGGTACAAGCAGATGAGGCTCAACAGTTAACAGCATAGGAGATGATAAGATAAAAACAGTGAAATGTAATCAGTCGCAGATAAGTCTCCAAGAATAGTGGTATTCCTGTGGAAGTTTGGAAGCTAGGAGAGAAGAAAGTGATAAATGTCTGGAAGGTTTTGTTTAACACTATTTTAAAAGTAGGGAAAGCACCAACTTTCTAGAAGAAGCTGTGGTGGCTGTAGTACCTAAAGATAGTAAAGACTTATCAGACCCAGCTTCATATAGGCCCATTTCAGTTTTAAACCATGATTATAAATTGTTTATGTCTATAATAGCTAAAAAATGGAAAAGGTGTTGCAAAAATTCATAGATATGGATCGGTGTGGTTTCGTGGAGGGGAGGAAAACATTTGATAACATTCCTAAAACAGTAATGATCCAGAATGAAGCATATATACTATAATAAAATTCCTCTGCTGTTGGTGGATCTTGATGCAGTGAAAGCATTTGCCATAGTAAGCTGGTATTTTATGAGTAGCGCAATGGAAGTAATTGCATTCCCTGATATAATAATAGGGTTAATTAAGAGGATATATGAGGGTCTGTGGCAAACATTAATCTAGGAGGCTTCCTCTTTAAAAAGGTGTATCTGAACAGAGAAACCAGGCAGGGGTGTCCTCTTTTCTCTTTGTTATTTGCTTTATATTTAGAGCCATTGGCAAAGAAAATGAGGGACTCAGAAATTCAAAGATATAATTGGTATGATCAAGAAAAGATGGATTTATTTGCAAATGCTATTATTTTGTACCTGATAAAACCAGAAAAGGACAATTCAGTGTTGTACATCTTGAGACAGTTTTAAATCTTTTCTGGATATAAAATTAATGAAAATAAAACAAATTCTATAGCTATAAACTATGTACCCATGCATGAACTGGTACAGCAATAGCCATATTTACAGGGCACAATAAAATGAATTATCCATGAGTATGGATTAAAAAATATGTTATGGCAGCTAATGATATGTGGGAAGAGACTAAACAAAAGATAAAACAAACACTGAGAAACTGGAAGCTTTTTTTTATAGATATGGATAGCAAGATACCAGCGGTGAAAATATTTTTACTCCATTTAGTTTTATATACAGGTCAGGCATATTTTATCAACAATAGGAGAAGTTGTGGAGATTAATAAAGAGTTGAAGGAATTTATCTGGGAGGGGAAGAGGGCAAGGGTTAAATGGAATACCAATTATATCTTTGAATTTCTGCGTCCCTTATTTTCTTTGCCAATAAGATGATCCTTCCAACAGAAAGAGGTGGTTTAGGATTACCTGATTTCAGGGGATATTTTAGAGCTACACAGTTAAGGCTGATATGCATAACATAAGCAGAAAGCTATAATTCACAGTGGAAAGAGATGATGGAACGGGGAAATTCAAGAAATGCAGAGAGAGTGCGATTTTGGGTGCAGATCTTTAACGAGAATAACAACCATACAGAATATTATATTCATAAAGTAGTAGAAAGTGTTCTAAGAACTAAGCAAACATGAGAATGGAAAAAAGAGATTTTGCCGATAGGGATGATTGCATCTAGGGGAACAGAGTATAGGAAGGAGGGGGCTGGAATTTATTGGTGAAAACTGGCAAAGGAATCAATGTATTGCAAGCAAATAACTATTTAGGGAATGGTAATAGAATAATTGTAGGAGGCCAAGAAGACTTTTGTACTGCAGGCTGTTGAATTGCCTTCCCTGTCAGCGACTGATTTCAGAGTATAGGCAAAGAGAAAATGATAGTGGAATCCTAAGTGAAAGACCTACTCTGGTATAGTTTTTTTAGTTGAATCTAGAACACCACAAACCCAGTCTCACATAGCACTAGCACAACCTCATATCACACACACAAACACATAAAAACATACTCGGAGGCTCTGACCAAAAATCTACCAAAACAGCAGAGGCCACCAAAGCAGACACCCAAACAACTACCACCACAGACCAATACACATGCAACACATAGACCACAAAGTCAGTGTGCCAAACAGTCACAGCCCTTAAGGCCAAACACAATGCCAGATACTCTTGTCATAGGTGACTCCATAGTCAGACACACTGACGTCCCACTCACCAGGTTGAGCAAGGAGAAGGTCACAGTAAGCTGCCTGTCGGGCGCTAGAATCCGCCACATAACGCAAGCACTCAGGTCACTCGACAGCAAGTACGACTCAGTCATTGTCCATGCTGGTGTGAACGACCTGAGACGCACCTCCCTGGACTACATGAAAAGGGACATAGAGGAGCTCTCTGATTATGTAGCCCAGGCAGGTATGACCCTGACCTTGAGCAGTATCCTACCTTCACCAAGAATGATGCCACAGTACAGAGAAAAGATGATCAGCTTTAATAATTGGCTTAATCACTGGTGTCATTCAAAGGGGATCCAATGTCTGTCTGCCTGGGATGACATGCTGGACAAGCCACGTTGCTTCGCAAGGGATGGTTTGAACCTGTCACCCCTGGGCTTCCGGATATTGGCAAAGTCTCTTGCCACCCCCATAGTGCCTTTTTTAGGCCAGGCTCAAATTCTAAACCTACCACCCTAGAACAAAACAAAGGAAAAAAAACTAAGGGTAATGCTGCTCAATGCCAGAAGTCTCAACCTCAAGATGCACGCACTCAAAGCCCTTCTCAGTATGGAGAACATCGATGTCTGTGCTGTGACTGAAACCTGGTTCAAGGCTCCTGAGAGCACCCCGGCACTATCAGGTTTTACCTCATATCATGCGTTCCGGCCACAAAATCCAGACAACACCAAGAAAGGAGGAGGGGTGTCCATATTCATCAAAGATACCCTCACCTCCAGGTTGGTGGCAACGCACGATGCATCGGAGACCATCCAGGTGCAATTAACCGTAGGCAAGACTGCTCTACAATTTGTAGCATGTTACAGGCCACCCTCTCAAACTCAGGATCCTCACACAGCATTCCTGAAAACTCTGGAGGGGATAAATGTAACCCCAAACACCATCATACTAGGTGATTTCAACTATCCAAACATAGACTGGGATCAGTACTCAAGCCCCAACACTCTAGCCCAAAGGTTCCTAGAGTTCATAAACTCTAATGCCATGGAACAACTAGTCACCATGCCCACAAGAGGTGAAAACATACTGGATCTCATCATCACAAACATGGGGTCACAATGTTCAACACCGGAGGTATACCCTTCATTGGTGAGATCAGATCATAAACTAATCTCACTGGAAGTCCACATCCCGCTCCCACCCCAGATAAAAAAGACCACAGTGAAGAACTTCTCTAAAGCCGACTTCACACTTCTTAGGACTGGTGTGGTCTCTTTCAAGGCCCCTGAGCCAGCGGAAACCATCACTAAAGCCGCTGAATCACTTACAAATGCCTTCTACCAGCACCTCCAGGACTGCATGGATCAGGCAATCCCAAACAAAACAAAGACTCTTTGTACCAAAGGCAGGCGTCCAGTCTGGTGGACCCCAGCCATAAACAAGCTCTACAATAAAAGGAGAAAGCTACTACAAGATAGAGCAAAATCCTCAAAAGGGAAGACACCCTTGATCATCGTAAGTAAAAAACTAAGAACTCTCATAAAATCCTCCAAAGCAAATTTTGAAAGAAAAATTGCCACGGACTCAAAAGGCAACCACAAGGCCTTTTTAGCTATGTTAGAAACCTGGGAGGAAACTCCCAGATATGTTCAGAACTGGTTCAAAATGATGTAAAGTTCACTGAACCTACAGACATTGCCAACATACTGGCTGACAGGTTCAGTGCAAATTTCTCCCCCCCCCCAAAAGGAGAAATATCTATACCAGAGGATTGTATCCTCCCAAACATCTCAAATGCTCAAGTAAGAACAGCTCTCTCCAAGGCGAAAAACACAGCATCCATGGGACCAGATGGTGTCCCCAGTTGTGTGCTCCACGAGCTCATTGAGGAATTAAACCCGCAGTTAGGGCAGCTGTTTAATCTTAGCCTCACCTCAGGATACGTACCCAAGGAATGGCGTACGGCTACTGTGGTCCCAGTACACAAAGGCGGTGCCTCCACCAACCCTGGAAACTACCGTCCCATCAGCTTGACAAGCCTGGTCTGCAAAGCTATGGAGAGGATCATTATGGAACTCATAAATAAAGACATAGGGGACCTGCAGACATTGGATCAAACCCAATTTGGCTTTGTCAAGGGCAGATCGTGCCTTTTAAACTTGGTTGACTTTTTCGAAACAGTCACCAAGGCCATTGATGAGGGCAAGGCAGTTCACACAGCCTACCTTGACCTGGCAAAGGCCTTCGACACGATACCCCACTCAGGCATCATAGAAAAACTCACCAGTTTAAATGTGAACCCATACGTCACAAGATGGGTTGCAAACTGGCTAAGTGACAGAACCCACAGGGTTAGAGTTGCTGGCGCCATGTCAGATTCCAAGTCTGTCACAAGCGGTGTCCCACAGGGCTCGGTCCTGGGTCCACTCTTGTTCGGCATCTACTTTTCAGAAGTACAGGCAAGCACAGGAGGATTATGGCTGACAAAGTTTGCAGATGACTGCAAACTGGGCACCATAGTTGAAAACACATCAGACACAGATATCCTTCAGAAGGGTCTCATAGAAACGGATAACTGGTGCCAAAGCCATGGCCTAAAGTTAAACGCTAAAAAATGCATAGTCATACCCTTTGGGAAAAACAAGGTTACCCCTAGCTACCATATAGGTGGCAATCCACTAAACACAGAAGAGGTTATCAGGGATCTGGGAACCCAGGTTGATAGCAATCTCTCATTTGACACCCACGTTGCCAAAGTTGTTAGGAAGACCTTCTACATTGCCCACCTGATCATGAAGGGTTTCACATCTAGGTCAAGGGAGGTCATCATTCCCCTGTACTCATCACTCATCAGACCGATGATTGAGTACAACGCCCCATTTGGAATGTATCTGACCCGACACCTACAGCAATTGGAAAGGCCCCAAATGTTCCTCACCAAAAGGATAAAGGGTCTCAAAAATATGTCCTATGCTGCCCGACTGAAGGAGCTCCAGCTCTACTTAGTCGCTTACCGCCTGCTCAGAGGTGATCTGTGCCTGACATACAAGGCCATGTCCAACCCGGAACTAATGAACATGCTTCACCTCAAAAAATCTAAATCCATCAGATCCACAAGAGCACGAGACTTAAACCTTGACACGGTCATAAATAGGACGTGCTGGAGGGACAGATTCATCACCCAGAGACTCCCTATGCTGTGGAACAAAATCCCGGTACATGTGAGGCAGAGCACCTTGCTGGCTTTGTTCAAGAGAAATCTTGACCAATGGATGGGAGATCGCAGGTATACCCCAGGGATTACATCAGTGTCACTGCTTGACAGAGGCACAGCAAAATAATGGGAATAATATCCTTCAATAGAAAGGGGTGGCGTAAGCCACAAAAACTCTGGGCTAGGCTTATAAATGCCCTAGGGCAGATAGCCTAGTATAAACCTATGAACCTATTAGCTGCTGTAAAAAAAAGGAATAATTAATAGGCGATATAAAATATTGCACAATAATTATAGGAATCAATCAGAGGAGGTTGTAAAAGATTTGCAAGATAGATTAGATAAGCAATTCACAAGAAAAGAATGGAAGGACATTTGTATAACTTCCAACTATGCAACAAAGTCTGGAAGATGTAGAATTTTTGCTTTGAAGTGTTTGCATATGTATTTGTATACACTAAGTAGACTTCAAAGAATTTTTCCTCAAATAGATAACAAATGTTGGGGGTGTGATGGGGAAGAAAGAGGTAACTGGGAACATATGTTCTGAGAGTGTAATGAGTTTGCAGATTTCAAAAATTCCTTGAATACTCTGTCAGAAATATTGGGTCAGCAAGTGGATGTAGCTAAGGAAATGATTTTTTAGAGCCGGAATACAAGATCTGAATTGCCTAGACATAGTAAGGACTTGCTAAGTTTTTTGGTTGCTGCCAAAAAAGCAATTATTAGAAAATGGAAATCAGAGTGTAAACAAACTGCATTTGAAGTATTGACTATTGCAACAAAGATAAAAGAGATGGAAGTGGGATCTTTACAAAAGGATAAGATCAAATTGCATATTAAAACAGGAAACTATGGAAACAATGCATGCAGAATAATGTTTTTGAGGAGGAAGAATGACATTTAAGGGGAAGCAGGAATTCAGCAATTTATGTAATGTTAGATTGATGATAGTTACATAAAAATATATGATGTATAATGTTTGTAACTGGGAACTTCTTAATATGGTTTGTTTTCTTTTATATACATTTATGTTTGCCAATGTCTTAAGTTAGATCTACTTGAAATGATCAGCAAGCTAAAAGCATGACAACGAGAACACCGACACGAAAAGAACGAAAGTTGAAATACACGAAAGTGTAAATGCCCGACAAACCACAATCCCGAAACTCAACAAAACAAACCCATTTCCAAAAAAAACACACACAACACAAGCACACCAAAAACCTTACAAACCTACACTAAACCTTACATACACAACTATCTATGCACTAACCATAACCCAAACCCTAACCCTAAGGTCCGTCAATATCGCACACTTACCTTACCTACACCCTAACGTCCATCACTATCGCACACTTACCTTACCTGCACGCCAACTCAAAAGTCTGTCACTATCGCACACTTACCTTACCTGCACCCTAACCCTAAAGTCTGTCACTAACGCACACTTACCTTACCAGCACCATAACCCTAAAGTCCATCACTAACGCACACTTACCTTACCCGCACCCTAACCCTAAAGTCCGTCACTATCGCATACTTACACAGTCGAGCTCGTTTCGCATGTCAGTGTTTTCAGTGCCGGGATTCTTGACTGTCGATCATTTACGTTGTCGGCGTTTTCAGCTTTCGTTCTTTTCAGGTAGATCCCTTAAGTTATAATTCAGAAAGGTTTTAAAAAAGTTTCTGAAATTCTAACCAACATGTGGTCATTGACTTGTATTTTTCATAGAACATAGGACTAGACCACTAATATTGACTTAATTTTCTTAGATTCCTGTCTAGCTAACCTGCTTCTTACAGCTTGAATTAGCTGGTAACTTGTCTTCCAAAGTCCCTTCCTCCCTTCTTTCATTGCTATTATCTGTTTTGTAAACTATTTAAGTATTTTCCCACCCATTGTTTTTGATAGCTTTATAATACTGAGTGCCCACCCAGCAAACCAGTATTTCTCTTGAGTAAACCTTCATTATTACAACTTGCCATATGCTCATTTTCCCTGAGCTCCAGTATGCTTGGTGCCTTTTTGTCACACATGACAGGGTCCTGAATTAATTCTATTCCATCCTTGGTAGATAAGAGCTTTATTATTTTGCACTGCAGTTAACTGTTTCAGAGAGCTGCTGCTTTATTTTTTACTTTATTTGTTGATTTATGGTCCTGAAGTCCAGGGTTTGATTACTTCAGCCTCTGTTGCTTAATTGGCTGTGTGTACCACCTCTCCCTAGTCTATAGCCTTGGTAACTGTCTCAAAGAAGTCCACCAGGTTTAGGAGGCATGATATGCCCTTAACAAAGCTGAACTGGATAGGGTCCAGTGTTTGGAGGTTCCCAATGTCTCTGTTAATGAGTTCCATAGCCTTGCAGACCAAGCTAGTCAGGCTTATAGGGCAATAGTTCCCGGAGTCTGTTCTGACTCCACCTTTGTGGAGCGGAATAACTGTTGCTGTGCACCACTTCTATGGGTATGTAGCCTGTGGAGAGGCTGAGTTTGAACAGTGTGTTTAGGTGAGGGGTTAGTTCGTCTTTGAGCTCGTGTAGGACGCAGCCTGGGACAGCGTCCAGTCTCATTCATGCTGTGTTTTTCGCTTTGGAGAGGGCTGTTTTAACCTGAGTGTCTGTGATTTCAGGGGCTCTACATTCTTCTGGTATGGTTATGGACCCTTTTGGGGGTGAGAGGGGGGGTGAAGTTTGCACTGAACCTGTCTGCCAGGATGTTGGAGATATCAGTTGGTTCAGTGTATTTTGTGCCATTCTGCACTAACTCTGAGAAGATCTGAGCATTGCCACTTAGATTCTTGATAATTGCCTTGTAATTATCTTTGGAGTCCTTGGCAATTTTTCTTTCGAAGCTCACCTTGTATTATTTTATGAGGGATCATAGTTTCTTGCTGATACCGATCAGGGATGTCTTCCCTTCTTGGGATTTTACTCTTTTCTGTACTAGTTTCCTCTTTCTATTGTATAGCTTGTTTATGGCAGGGGTCCACCAGACTGGTTTCCTTTTCTTGGAGGAGTGAGTGTTTGCTTGGGATTGCATGATCCATGCATTCTTGTAGGTGCACGTAGAATGCATTAGTAAAGGATTTTGCAGCTTGGACAGCGTTATCCTTTAGCATGGGGGGCTTTGAAACTTTCCACCTCAGTCTTAAGTAACATGAAGTCTGCTTTTGAAAAGTTTTTCATGGTGGTTTCTTTGTCCGGGGGTGGGGGTGGGGGGATGTGTATCTCAAGAGTGGTTTGTTTATGGTCAGATCTAACCAGCGAGGGTTTGACCTCTGGTGTGGAACACACATGATGATGACCAGGTCCAATATGTTGTCACCTCTGGTGGGCATGTTGACCAGTTGATCCAGGGCATTTGAGATTATAAATTCTAGGAAATGTTGGGCAAGGGAGTTAATACTTGAGTAGTTCTCCAAATTAATGTTTGGGTAATTGAAATCACCCAATATTATGGTGTTTTGTAGGACCTTCATGTTTCCCAATGTTTCCAGAAATGCGGAATGGGTGTCTTGGGACATGGTGGGTGATCTGTAGCAAGCTACCATTTGAATTGCAGTTTTGTCCATTGTTAGTTGCACGTGGATGATCTCTGAAACATCATGCTGTGCCACTAAACTGGAGGTGTGGGTATCCTTGATGAATGTGGATACGCCCCCGCCTTTTGTATTTCGCTCCCAGTTCTGTGGCCGAAATGTGTGGTATGAGTTGTAACCTGGTAGTGCTGGGGTGCTCTCTGGACCCTTAAACCAGGTTTCTGTTACTGCACATATATATCGATTTTCTCCATACTGAGGAGTGCCTCGAGTGCGTGCATTTTGAGGTTTAGACTTCTGGCATTGAGTAGCATTACCCTCAGTTTTTGTTACTTGTGCTATTTACGGTGGTGGGTTTATCTTTTGAGCCTTGCCTAAAAAAGGCACTATGGGGGTGGCAAGAGCCTTGGCCAGTATTCGAAAGCCTAAGGGTGACAGGTGCAAGCTGACTCTAGTGAAGCAGCGTGGCTTGTCGAGCATGTCATCCCAGGCGGACAGACACTGGATCCCCTTTGAATGACACCAGAAACTTAGCCACTTGTTGAAATTGATAATTTTTTCTTTATACCGTCGTATCATTCTTGGTGAGGGCAGGATGCTGGTCAGAGTCATACCGGCCTGGGCTATGTGATCAGAGGGCTCTTCCATGTCTCTTTTCATGTAGTCCAGGGAGGTACGGCTCAGGTCATTCACACCAACATGGACAGTGACAGAGTCGTATTTGTAGATGTTCTGGAGTGACCTGAGTGCTTTTTTTATGTGGCGGATCCTGGCACCCGATAGCCAGCTAACAGTAACCTTCTCCTTTTTCAGCCTAGTGAGTGGGACGTCAGTGTTCCTGACTATTACAGAGTCACCTATTACTTGTGTGTTGTGTATGTTATTTTGCCTTAAGGTCTGTGATTGCGTGGCACACTTGTTTTGTGAAGTATGTGTTTCATGGTTTGTGTTGGGTGGAGGTTGCTTGGATGTGTGCTTTGGAAGTCTCTGTTGCTTTTGCAGATTTTTATTTAGAGCCTCCAAGTATGTTTTTGTGTATTTATGTGTGTTTTTTGCCGGTGCTGGTTTAATGGGTCTGTGTGACACTAGTGGTTTGATGCAAGTATTTCCCTTCTCCTCTTGAATGTCTGATCCAGTCTTGGGTTAAGAGAGCTAAGCCTCCACTTTGGCTGTATAATTGCATCTCTCGCTTGTATTAGTATTTGGTGGTAGGAGGAGAGGGTTGTCTGTGTACATGAGGCAGTTGTAACATTGCCTCAAAGTGCCCAGATTCACCAGTTGGACTGGAGAGTACACCTGAAACTGCCCTTTGGACATGCCTGGATAGGTACAGTGAACTGTTTTACTGATTGGCCGGTAAGGTCGAATAGAGAGCCTTGTCCTTCTGTACAGTATAGGGGGGTCTAGTGCTAGGGTTTATAAGTGCTTGCTATGAATTTTGAGCAAGTGCCAGGCTGAGAAATGAATGGCTTGAGTGCTTAAGTTGAATGTTTGTCTAGTTCCAAGGGAAAAATTGAAGAGGAGATTTTGTGGAGCTGGGCATAGTTATACCCTAGCTAACCGGCACTGCCCGGCGCGCAGAACCGGGCAAATGAGGTTTTTATAGCAGGGAAATGAAAGAGATAGAAATTAGCCCAAAATGGCCAATAAACTACTAATTTCTGGGCTGAAACCACTCCTCCAGGGACAGATAGGCTGCTTAAAGCTCCCCTCTGTCACAGGTGAGCAGAGAAACTTGCTTCTATCCAAGTATCCAAGTAAGGTATGGGAAAACACAGAGATTTGTAACACAGCCCTGAATTCAGCACTAACGTGAAAACTAGACTATACTAGTTTAGAATGGTGGGAAACAAGTATGTATGTATATATATATATATTTTTTTTTTTTTTTTCCAGAAAATAAAGCAGATACAATAAAAAAAACACTTTAAATGCACAGAAAAGGATACTTATTGATCTGGAGTAGGGGCTTCATTTGTCTGCAACCTGTGGGTCTTGGATCCAATATCAGATCTGAGCCGGCAACTATTTTATACAGCTATGGATCCGAGCTCCTAGCTCCTCCCCTCAGCCATAATCCCTTGCCAACCCCAAATGACCACAGATCTAGTTTGCCGCTCTAAAGTGTGTCAGCTGGATTGTGAGCTCCTAGTGATTTCTTATAGATAAGCGAATTTTTCACAGTTTTTTTTTTTAGTTTAATCAGTGTGAGTGTCCTAGGTTTTCTTTAGCCTGTTAGCTTTAAATTTTTTGTTTTTTTACCCTCCCCTCGCTGGTCGTTAGTGTGTGCTTGTGTGTGATTGCGTTTGGGGCCTAGTGTGTTTGTGTAGCCTTAGTTTAGGTATGGCAGAGGCCCCTAAGCCTATTTTTTCTAAGTGCACCAAGTGTGGCCATAAGCTCTCCCCGGCAGATGGCCACACTAGGTGTGTTCGGTGCCTTGGGGTTGAACACCTGCCCTCGGGCTGTACCATTTGTGCAGCGTTCATCCCCAGGACACTGAAAGAGCGGAGGTCGAAGCTGATCCTGGCGGGACTTTTGCCCCCAGATTCGGCTTCAGCCTCTGCTCCTCCCGTGGCACCTCCTCAGCCTGTGGTGGTAGCCACTCCTGCCCCCCTTCCCCCGGCCGGGATTCAATCTCCCACTAAAGCGCCGGAGGACAGGGAGGCCAGGAGGGAGAAACGGAGGGAGAAGCACCACAAGTGGAGGGCCGAGGCCTCCGCTTCGGCCCCCTCAGCTAAGCGGGCTTTTCCCTCCACGGCTTCCAGGTCTCCTCCTCCTCGGATCCGATCTGCTTGCTTTTCCCCGGGACCCGAGGAGGAGGGAACCCGATCTCCGTCGAGGTCATCGAGGCGGCATTCCAGGCCTGCCTTGGTGGCCTCTTCGAGATCAACCTACAGCCTGTCTGATGCAGACTCGGAACGGATGATGAGGAGGTTCATCCAGGCCCAGCTGCTGATGGGAGTGCTCTTGCCTCCCCCCCCTTCGGGTGGGAGCTCGACACCTTTCTTTGTTCCGATTGCTCCTTCTCCTACCCGCTTCCCGGGTTCGTGAGCGCTCGGAGCCGGGCAGCGTCGGAACCGGGGGTGGGTCGGCACCAACAGTACTGAGTACTTCGGATCTGACCCTGCCCTCGAGTCTGTCGGCTCCATTGTCGGATCCGACCTCTCGGAGCCGTGGGGCGAGCTTCAGATCCGAGGGATTCAGTGTGCCTTCGGCTCCGTCCAGGTCGGAGCACACTGGTCCCTCGGATCCGACGGTCTCTGCGCCGGTTCCGATCCCTTCATTGGATCCGAGTGGGAGTCGACTTTCGGATCCCAGGGAGAGCGGCTCCCCCTCGGCCTTCGATGCAGTGGAGAGGGCTTTGTCGAGAGCATCCGGACCCCCGGCCCTTGTCTCGGCTCCACCCTGCACTCCCTCTCTGCTGGGTCAGGCTCCCATCACCCGGCCACAGGGACAGCCTGCTTTGATGTCCCAGGTTGTTCCATTGGAACAGGATGTTGCTGGTGAGACCTCCTCGGACAGCCCCCCCGAGGAAGTGCCACGCAAGCACAAGTGTAAGAGGAGGCACGTGGACTCCCCCGATTCCTTAACAGAGGACACAGACTTGGATGAAGGGGAAGGCTCCCCAAGGTCACTCCCTGAGGATGTTTTCTTTGGAGACATCATGGAAATGCTCAGGATCAGGGGGGGGTGGTCTGCCTCCAAGGCTTCCTCCAACGAGTCCGTGTTCCTGGAGGCATTCGAAGCAGGCCCGTCTACCTCTTGGGTGTCCCCTCCGGCCGACCCCCTGGTGGACCTTATTACCACCAGGGCGTGGAAGGAGCCGGACACTGTGGAGCCAGTCCCTAAACACCCGGATAGGATCTTGAGCCCCCCTGCAGACCGGTCCCACTGGAGCAAGGGTCCCCCCCGTAGATGCCATGTTGATGGCGGCAGCCACTAAGAGGGAACTAGCTCAGGAGCGCCCCTCGGTCCATCCACCGAGCAAGGAGTCCCGCTCGATGGATCGCCTTGGGAAGCGGGTATTTAGTCCAGCGACCTTCTCAGTAAGGTCCCTGAACTACATGGCACATGTCATCAGGATGCAGCGAGATCTTATTAAAGAATACGCTGCTTCCCCCCCAGAGTCCATGTCGGCGGAGGACAAGCAGTTGTACTCCACTCATATGGCCACTCTTAGATCTATTTCCAACACCTCTATGCGGCTGTTGTCCCACACCACTGAGGGAGCCGCTAGAGCTAGCGGAGCGGGCCTAGTTATGAGACACCAGGCCTGGCTCTGACATTGCGACTTCACGGAGCCCTTTAAGGCGTCCTTTGCGAATGCCCCCTTTGATGGTTCTGCCTTGTTTGGCAAGACCATTCGCGAGACACTTGTCCAGAGCAAGAAGGACAGGAAGACGTCTGCCATCGGAGTCCGCTTCTCTGCTCCCCAGGGTCCTTCTCCAAGAACCAAAAGGGACAGAAGAAGATGTGGTTCCGGAAATCGCAACATTCCCAACCTGCTCCGGACAACCAGTCCTTCCATGGCAGAGGAGGACAGGGAGGATGCCGCCCTAGAGGCAGAGGGGCTCCGAGAAATTTTGGGTCCAGAGAATCCTTCTCTGATTGGCCCACGCAATAGCCCTGAAGGGTTGCCCGACTGCTCCACTCTGGAGGCAGTCGGGGGGCATTTCTCGAGGCACCTGGCGGCATGGGAGTCAATCACGTCAGACCGCAGGGTGCTTCGTATCATATCCAGAGGTTACAAAATCCCAATGCAACATGTCCCCAGACTCAGAAACCTCCCCGATGTACCACCCGCTCAGAGGGAAGCTGCAGCCGCAGAAATCCAGCAGCTGCTAGAGAAAAGAGCCATCCAACCCGTCCCCCCAGACCAGCTCGGATTAGGGTTTTACTCCAGGTTCTTTCTGATGCCAAAAAAGACGGGGGACTTGAGACCATTTCTAGACCTTTCCCTCCTGAACCTGTCGGTAACCAAGGAAAAATTCTGAATGGTCACTCTTCAATCCATTCTCCCCCTCTTGCGGGAGAACAACTGGATGTGCTCAGTAGACCTCAAGGATGCGTACTACCACATTTTAATGGACAGACGATCCAGGAGGTTTCTTCGCTTCCGGCTGGGAACCAGCCACTATCAGTTCAGGGTCCTTCCCTTTGGCCTCACCACAGCCCCAAGGGTGTCCACCAAAGTTTTAGCAGTGATAGAGGCCCACCTGAGACTCCAGGGAATGCAGGTCTTCCCGTACCTGGACAACTGGCTCCTGACCGCCCCAACAAGGCATCTACTCTGCTCAGCCAGAGATTTTTTTCTTTGCCTAGCCCCCCAGTTAGGCATTACGATCAATACGGACAAATCCTCCCTTGCTCCGACACAAGTGATAGACTTCATAGGGGCCAGATTAGATATGAGAAGTCTGCGAGCCTACCTCACTCCGGAACGACTACAGAATCTGGGTTTACATGTGCGAGCCATCCTCCAGTCAGAAGCTCCACCCGTGGAATTGGTCCTGAGGGCACTGGGCTCTATGGCAGCGGCAATTACACTCCTTCCATGCGCTCGCCTAAACATGAGGGTACTACAGTGGATCCTTCAAGTACAATGGTCCTTTCAGCTTCTTCCTCTCCATCACTCTATCTCTATCAGCAAGACTTGCAGGAGGGCCCTGTTATGGTGGCTTCATTCTCCAGACCTCCATATAGGTCGCCCCTTCTGCGCTCCACCTCCTCTCGTCACGGTGACCACGGACGCTTCTCGCCTTGGGGGGGGGGGCATTGCTCAGGCAGAACAGTCCAAGGCACATGGAACGACACAGAGACCTCCCTGCATATCAATGTTCTGGAGATGAGGGCAGTGCTGTTGGCGTTGCAAGCACTTCACAATTTTCTTCCCATAGGAACTATTGCGATACAGACGGACAACATGTCAGTTGTCTGGTATATCAACAAACAGGGGGGAACCAGGTCTTACCCTCTCTGCCGAGAAGCCATGAGAGTGTGGGAATGGGCGATCTCCACCAACCGCTTTCTGATCGCAATGCACATTCCGGGTCGGTCCAACATTCTGGCGGACAAACTCAGCCGCACTATTCTTTCCCCTTATGAGTGGTCTCTCAACCCCCGAGTAGCGAAGCAGATTTTTGCAAAATGAGGGCAACCCTGCTGTGATCTTTTTGCCTCTCCCTCAAATACGAAATGCGACAACTTCTTCGCCCTGATTCCCCCACCAGGGGAATCCCCGAGAGACGCTCTAGTGCATGCTTGGCCGCCCGGTCTACTTTATGCCTATCCTCCTCCACCCCTGATGCTAAAGATGTTACAGAAAGCCTCTCGGTTGGGTAGCAAAATGATCCTCATTGCCCCATTCTGGCCTCGACAAACTTGGTTCCCTTACCTGTGGTCTCACTTGGTGAATCCTCCCTGGATTCTGGATCCCAGCCCGTATCTGATCTCCCACCCTTCAGGCTTACCGACCCCGAATCTGGACAGCCTGAAGCTGACAGCTTGGCTGCTCCAGTTCCACTCTTAATGAGGACTCCCGGTATCTCTTCACCAGTCAAAGCCATCTGGGTGGCAGCGCATAAACCTTCCACCAGGAAGATTTACCGCAGTAAATGGAAGCGTTTCTCCGTCTGGGCGGAACATCATAATCTGGACCCCTTCACTGCTCCGCTAACGTCCGTTTTGGACTTCCTTACCGGACTTTTTCAGCAAGGGGCTAGCTGTTCGACAGTCAAGGTACAACTGGCAGCCATCTCCCATTACCACGTAGGACACGAGACAGGTCCGTCAGCTAAATTATGTAAAACCTTCCTCAAGGGTACTTTTCTGCTCAGGCCTCCTATCAAAGAAGCTATACCCCCTTGGGACCTATCGCTAGTTCTTCAGGCCTTGACTGCGTCTCCCTTTGAACCAGCTCCCTCGGCTGATCTTAAATACCTGTCTTGGAAAACAGCATTCCTGGTAGCCATCACTTCTGCAAAAAGAGTTTCGGAACTTCAAGCTCTTTCCGTAAAACCCCCGTACTTGGTTTTTCATCAGGATAGAGTGTACCTCAGGACCAATCTGTCCTTTCTACCTAAGGTGGTATCAGAAACCAATATCAATCAGTCCATTAATCTTCCTGTTTTCTTGCCTAATTATCAAAATAAAGGAGAATACAAGCTGCATTCATTAGATGTGCACAGGCAGCTGCGTTTCTATATTCATAGGACTGCTGGTCACAGACAATCTGATCAGCTGTTCATTTCCTTTGCCAAATTCAGTTTAGGTAAAGCCGTTTTGAAGGTCACCTTATCACACTGGATTTCCCAATGTATCCTTCTAGCTTATGAGTCTTCTGGGAGGCCCGCACCTCAAAGGGTTTGTGCACATTCCACTCGCTCCATATCTACTTCTACTGCATTCAGATCTAGAGGCCCCTTGGATGATATTTGCTTGGCAGCCACTTGGGCCTCATCTCATACCTTTATTAACCACTACAAACTGGATGTCGTTTCCAGAGGGAGAGCATCCTTTGGCTCCGCAGTGCTCCGGAACATCCTTCCATGATGGCCGCCCAAGATTCAGGTAGCTGGGGACTCTGTCCCACAGGTTGCAGACAAATGAAGTCCCTACTCCAGATTAAGAAGTTATGTACTCACCATAACGTTCCATCTGAGTAGGTGGCTTCATTTGTCTGCAACCATCTCCCCCTCCTTCCCCCTGGCCTTCAGAAGAGTTAGATGTTGGTATTTCTCCTGCCTTTTCCTGTTGGAATACCTTTTCAGGTATATAGCAGGGCAAACTTGATCTGAGGTCATTTGGGGTTGGCAAGGGATTATGGGTGAGGGGAGGAGCTAGGAGCTCGGATCCATAGCTGTATAAAATAGTTGCCGGCTCGGCTCCGATATCGGATCCAAGACCCACAGGTTGCAGACAAATGAAGCCACCTACTCAGATGGAACGTTATGGTGAGTACATAACTTCTTATTATACATCTCAGATCAGAGTTGTAGTCAGTGCCCCTAGTCATAAAGTAGGAAGAAATACAAATACAGTAAAAGCAGATGAATAAAGTGCACTTTTTTATATATATAAAACAAAAGAAAATGAACAAACTGATTTAAACAAGTTACCGAATTAACCAGAAAAAAGCTCAAAACTGAGCCCTGTTCCAGGTGTCTTCAATCAGACAAGTTCTAACTGCGCACTCCTGCCACTAGGGTGCAGGGGAACCTTCTCCAAAAAAGATGGCCTGGATCAGTGCTCAAGTTATACAAACAAAGCTTGGTTCAGCAAGCCTGAATCTGGTCTATGCTACAGCAATAAGGCACACCAGTTTCAGAAAGAAACAGTTCAAGTAAGTAGGCACAATAAGCCTGTGACCAGAAATTCCCAGCTGAGAAGGGCAGAATCCAGCCTTTCCTCCCACAAGAATGCAGACCACAAACCTTCTTAATGTAGAATAACTGGCCTAAAGCCCAAGTGCTTAAACCAGAACTAATACACTTTTAGAATAGCAGACACTGAGCCTTCAATCAGCAATTCCCAGCTTAGAAGGATGTAAGCTACCTGTCCTGCCACAACAGTACAGACCATAACCCTTCTTAATGTAAAACAACTGGTATGAAACCCAAGTGCTTAAATCAAAAGACTTAGAATAAGAGTTACAATTTAACCAGGCTACTACCAAGCAGTAATAAATGCAGCAGAATAAATAAAATTGAGTACTTTTAAGACGAGGCAAAAGCAAAATAAAGTAGGAGGAAACACAGATACAGTAAAAGCAGATAAATAAAGTGCAGTTTCTTTTTTGTTAGTAAAGTGTAAGGAGAGAGGAAGGAAGAACCTAAGAGGGTTGGCCTTCTCAAATCTTCTCTCTGTATTAAGTAGAGTGAGCACTAGACTCAGAATATGATCTCACTGTACTCAATTAAGTGAGCAAATGAGATGGACCCAGGAGGAGTGTTCAAATACAGACTTACAGGAGGGGCGAGCAGTTCCAGAGCCACCAACACTAACACCAAGACAAGAACAGGGCGGGTCGGTGGGGAACTAACTGCAGAGAGAGAGACACAGCACACTATTAGGTGAAACAATTAGGTAACAGAAAAAAATAAAATACAGTACTTTTAAAACTGCAAGTCTGCACTTAACAGAAGACTAAAATACAGTACTGCAAGTTTGCACTTAACTTCAGCTTCTAATGCAGGTGATTGTAGCCAACCAAGTCTCTCAGAAATTGAGCATAAAATGAATTCTCAAACTTTGTGGCTAGCACTTAACGTACAGAGGAAACCCTCTAGGCTAACAGTTAAATATCAGATAAAGAAGTGAGAAGACCACCTCCCCCTCTTACAGCAGAGAGATGCACAGCACACTATTCAGTGAAACAGTTAGGTAACAGAAAAAATAAAATACTTTTAAAATGCACGTTTGCACTTAACAGAAGACTTAAATACAGTACTGCAAGTTTGCACTTAACTTCAGCTTCTAATGCAGGTGATTGTAGCCAACCAAGTCTCTAGCATAGAGCATCTGGTCTCCATTTAGGAGCACTGCCCCTTGCATGTAGTATTATGTAGCCTAGTCTAGTCTCTAGCCTCAGAAGCACCCTTAGTCAGGCCACTATTAATTCCTTATGCACCATACTGTTGTAACTCACGCACTAAAGGATCTGACAGCATGGATTTACACCTTCCCCATTTCGCTGCATCCAGTTTGGTTGATATACAGTGATATGGATGCTCTTGAGACACTGTAACAATTGTAATAATGTTCAATAAATCAAATAGTGGAAGCTCTCAACAGTCACAAATAAAACCAAAAGAAAAGCTGTAGATTAGGAGAGAAGCCAAAACGAGCTGGATAAAATTAAAATTCCACTTTATTCAACATGCCAAATGCCACTATCATATTATCTCCATTTCATTATACCTCATGTGGATTCATTGTTAGTAATAAATACATATTAAAATCATATTAATAAATAAATTTTACCACATAAATAATTCACAATAAATGCTATAAAATCATTGAATTATAATACTGCAAAATATAGTAGAACGGATCTTTTTCAAGAGAATAAAATGCTTATGAAAGCAATGCTAATGTAGTTCATTTTCCTGCTTGCAAAATCATGGGAAACAGTGCCATCTATTGTCATAAAAAAATATTACATTAGTATCTTTTTATTTACATTTTGGTTAATTTTAATATTGGCAAAATAGAAAGATAATCATTTAACCCTGGAAATTTACCTGCTTCCAGGGTTACTTGCCACCATAATTCTTTGTACTCTATTTTTTCTTCCCATGGGCCACCCCTAATGTCATTCTTAATTTGCTCAAGCACTAAAAAGAAGAATTTATAACCTTCACATATTCTAGAATGTTTGAATAATGCATTTGTTTCTTTTCCTTTTGATATATCATAAATATGTTCGTATATTCTTCTTTTCAATGTTCTCTCTGTTTTCCCCACATAAAACGAGTTGCATTTTTGACATATAGCAAGATATACTAACCTCTTAGAATCACAGCTATAATGTCCTTTACTTCTTATCCACCTATTTCTACTTTCCAAAAATATTTCTCCATTGTTAATAATATATTCACACTGATTACATCTTCCGCATTTGAAGGTGCCTAATTTCCTTCCACTATCCTTAAAGGGGTTTGTTTTATTATTACTATTTTTATTTTTTAAAATGTTCCTTATGCTGCTCAAATTTTTATAAACTACTTTTGGTATTGTCTTAGGTACATCTTCCAAGTCAGTAAGGGAAATAAATTTTTCCCACTCTTTCTGGAAAGTTCCTCTTATATTATAATTAGTTGCATTGTATTCCAAAACAAGGGCTTGCTGATATTCACCTAAACTTTCCATCTCTTTATCCCCAATTTCATTGTTTTCCTTATCATTAATATTTAAAACCTTAATAGGTTTAAATTTATTTTCCCTACCCCTTTCTATTTCAGACCTAATATTTTTAATAAAGTCTTTAGGGCACCCCCTATCCATAAACATTTTTCAAGTAAGTTACATTCAATAGTAAAATCACTATCCAAACTAGTCATTCTACAACCTCTGACAAATTGCCCCTTTACTATATTCTTTTTACAGTGCACTGGATGTGCAATGTTATAGTGAAGGAAGGAATTACAAAAAGTAATTTTTCTATGAATTCTAGTTTCTAATTTATTATTTGTCTGATATATTTCCAAATCCAAATGTTGAAGAATTTCATAGGATGTTTTGTAAGTAAATTTGAGGAAATTAGTAGTATTATTTATATATTCCATAAATTCTTAAAATTTTTCACTACTTTCTGTCCAAAATATAACTATATCGTCAAGGAATCTGTGATATAGAGTCCAACATGAACTAAATTTCGAATACAGAACAAATGTTTCTTCCCACTTTGCCAAAATAAGATTTGCAAATGTAGGGGCACAGGCAGCTCCCATGGCCACCCCTTGAATTTGTTGAAAAAATTCTCCATTAAAAAATAAAAAATTATTTTGGAGAACAATTTCCATGAGGCCTGTGCTCACTACCTTTTCATTGTGGGATAAAGTTTTGTCTTGATAAATAACCTCCTCAAACATTTTCATACCTGTCCCATAAGGTATACAGGAAAATAGATCTGTTATATCAATAGTAACAAATAATAAATTATCAGAATATAATTCTGGTGTAATTTCAATTAATAATTCCCAAGAGTCCTTAAGTATAACTTTATTGTTAACCCAGATATTTTTAACTTTAGTATCCACATATTTTGCCAAAGGCAACGTTTTAGAACCATCAGCAGATACTATTGGTCTTGGGGGGGGGGGTGCCTTATTTATTTATTTATTTATCATTTGTTGACCGGGAAAGTCCGACTAGGTTCCACAGAGCCTGTTTTCAGTGGAGGCCCGGGGAGAAATGCTCCAGATGCATGTCTTCAGAATTTTTATGGATTTTGGGGATTCCAAAAATAATGGGGATTTTTGGTTTCTCAACTTTCAAATAGGCATACAGTTTTTTGTCTATTGCACCTTCATATAACATATCTTGTAATACGATATCTATTTTATTATATGCCAGATTTACCTCATTCTTTGAGATGCAGGTATATTTAGTTTCATCCCTTAATATTTGATTTATTTTACCCTCGTAATATATGGTATCCATAATTACAATCCCCCCACCCTTATCTGGTTTCATAATTCGGACTCTGGGATTAGCCTTCAATTCATCCAAAATTATTTTTTCATCATTGCTCAGGTTTGTTTTGTATTTAATTTTCCTTTCCACATTTCTAACTTCTTTTTCTAGAATAAGTTCCAAGTTTTATAATTGGGGGTGCATCGGGGGATTATAAGTAGTCTTACGTACTAGACCTTGATGGTTATAAGTTGTTTTATTTATAGTATTTTTTGAAAATAACATTTCTAAATTTATTTTTCTTAAAAACATTTTAATATCTAGTAAAGTTCTTGTTAAGTCTCCCTTTACATAAGGGATTTATTTGAGTCCCTTACCTAGAAGACTAAAGTGCTCCTTAGTCAGCGGAATATTACTAAAATTATAAATAGAAAAACCCTCATAAGTATTTTTGTATCCCTCTACAATCATTTCCTGAAGGGGGGCTAATTCATTAGGGACAGGGGTATGTGTGTCTAGTATCTCTCCCTCCCTCTTCTCCCCCCCTCACTTGAAAATTTCCCTTCCAATTTTCCTGCCTGTTAATAAAACTATCCTCCCTAACTAATGGTGGAAATTCTTGATCATACTCATAATTATTCCATCCATCAAACCTTTTTTCAATATAATTACCACCTTTCTCCCTTTTATTTCGTCCATAGGTGTTCCTGTTTGCATAAGGTGGCTTAGGGTAACTAACATTGTTCTCATATTCCTGTATGTCTCTCTTCAATTTATTAATTTTCCTATCAATCAAATCATTACAGTTTATGTCAATTTCATTTCTTACTTTATAATATTTGTCTTTTTCTTCTTTTATCCCAAAAATCAAATCTTCCTTAATATATCTATCTAGTTCCTCAATTTCCTTCTGCATTATATCCTGTGTTCTAACATTCTCTTTAATGATTAATTTTAAAACATCCAATCCACAGTTGTTAAAGACTTCCAATAGTTCCTTATGGAAATCTGAGCCCACTTGTACATTATTAGGATATTTATATACTCTCAGTCCCTTCGGGACAATGTTCTTATTAATACATTCTGAAAGATATGCGTTTTCAATACATAATACTCTGTATTTTAACATTAATTTAGAAATTTTGTCCATTTTAATAGAGTAGGAATCCGTATTAGGAGGTCCCTGGGGAGCTCCATTTTCCAGTTTAAAACAATAATTTACTTTAAGCCATTCAGTAGTCTCTTTAAATCTTTTATCAATTAAAGTACCTGAATTTGCCGACCACGGAGTCGGCACTTTAGATTTAATTGTGGTGTTAATTCCATCAGCAAATTCAGTACCCACAAACCCCACAGCATTATTGCACAAAATCCTTGGTGTATCTTCTGGATTAAAAGTTCCACCATTCGGTTCATTCAGGTCACCGGCTTCAAAATTACTGCCAATAAGCTCCATTTTTCTCTTATGTTTGTAAATATAAAACCCTTCGGTTCCACTTCCTGTAGCTTGCAATGCATTAGGGTTAGTCCCCACCAAGGATTGGCACAACGGTGTAAGGAGATCTATCAATTCAGTTAACTGACCAATCAGTTTGCGCAATTGGCCCAGTTTGTCCTGCCCCTTAATGTTCGTCGGGGAATCTCTCTCCATAATCTTTCCACAAAAGTAACCAATAAATCAAATAGTGGAAGATCTCAACAGTCACAAATAAAACCAAAAAAAAGCTGTAGATTAGGAGAGAAGCCAAAACGAGCTGGATAAAATTAAAATTCCACTTTATTCAACACACCAAATGCCACTATCATATTATCTCCATTTCATTATACCTCATGTGGATTCATTGTTAGTAATAAATACATATTAAAATCATATTAATAAAATCATGTTAATAAATAAATTTTACCACATAAATAATTCACAATAAATACTATAAAATCATTGAATTATAATACTACAAAATATAGGAGAATGGATCTTTTTCAAGAGAATAAAATGCTTCTGAAAGCAATGCTAATGTATTGTAATGTTCACTGACAATCATTTAACCACCAAAAAACAAATACGGTATGGGAGAGTTTTAAATACACAATGTCTCTGGAGGCAGAATTATAGCATATAAACACTCTTAATAGCAATGTGGTTGTCAGAAATACATGTGCTAAGTCCAGCAGTCATAGTATGCACTCCACGCATAGACCTACTTATGCTGAGGCACTTAAATGCAATCTTCCCAAGCCCTAAAGACCTCCAGATATTCCACCTGAAAAAATATCCATAGCAAGCCTACAAACTGTCAACAGAAACAATACCTAAGATTGCACATAGGTGACTCTCAGTGGAGCCACAACTACCAAGCCTTTAAGGCAAGCCAATACACTACTCATGGCTCTAGTCATAGGGAACTCTATTGTACAACAGACTGATGCCCCACTCAGCAGAGTGAACAAAGAGAAACTAATGGTCAGTTGCCTAGCAAGGGCCAGGATTTGCCAAGTTATGCATGCACTCAGGTCATGGTCATGACAAGTACTAGTATGATTTGGTCATAGTCCATGTAGGTGAAATGACCTGAGATGTACCTCCCTAGACTATATGAAGAGAGCCAATTACAGAGCTCTCAGACCATGTGGCACAGACAGGTATATGCCTAACACTGAGTAGCATTTTACCTTCACCAACGATTATGCCATAATATGAACAGAAGATGATTGACTTTAATTATTGGCTTAGTTTTTGGTGTCATTCTAGGGGGATACAATGTTCATCACAGTGGGATGATATATTTGACAAATGACATTGCTTTGACAATGATGTTCTGCACCTGTCCCCTCTAGACTTTAGAATATTGGCTAAAACAGGTAATGCCAAATTTAGAAACCTTCCAGCATAGAAAAATCTTCCCAAGGAAATCTAAGGCTGTTGCTCCTGAATACCAGGAGTCTAAACAAGAAACTCCACTCCCTCCATGCTCTCCTCACTTTGGAGAATGTGGGCATCTTTGCAGTTGCAGAGATAAGATTTAAAGCTGCAGAGAATACCCTAGCAGTGCAAGACTTCAGTGACTTCCACACACATTTAGACTAGCAACTGCAAAGGGAGGGACTAAAGATGAAGGTGTCTCGATCTACATCATTAACAAGCATTCCTCTTCGGTGATTAAACAGGATGACACACTGGAGTTCCTCCATGTCCAGATTATCATAGACGAAGTCCCATACTATACCCTAGCAAGCTGTAAATCACCCTCTTTATGCAATGAAACCCATAGCTGATACTTAGACCTATTGGAGACACTCACCATTCACCAAATACCATACTCATGGGAGACTTTAATTATCTTTGTATAATCTGGGAAACCTACAGAACCGCAAAATGCAGGCACAGAGATTCCTAGACTTTGTAAACACACAAACACCCTGGACCAATTAGTAAACACTCCTACTAGAGTTACAACCATATTAGACCTGATAGAAATATGGGAGACCACTGCACACACCCCCCACTCCAGTGTCTTGCCCCCTGTGATAAGATCAGACCACAAAGCAGTCTTTTTCGAATTAAGAATCAATTCTGTAACCCCAGCAAAGCCTGTAGCAGAAAGTACTCCAAAATAAACTGCCTTTTATTAGATGATAACCAGTCAAAATGTCAAGCCCCTTCAAACCCAGATAACACAGCAGCCTATGCAAAATTATTCACAGAAGCTCTGTTCAGCCACATGAATGACTGCATAGAAGCTGCTGTCCCTACTGGAATTAAGCCCAAATATAACTCAGAAAACAAACTACCCTGGTGGAATCCAGAATTAAACAGGTTGTACAACTAAAGGAAAAAGTAATGACGAAAATTAAGTAGTGTAAGACCAAAAAAGATCACTCTCGTCAAACTGAGTAGACAACTAAGAGGACTAATTAATTCTGTCATAGCATATTTTGAAGTAAAGATAGCATCCCAGGCCAAGGACAGCCATAAGGCCTACTTTAGCTATGTCTGAAACCTCAAAGGCTACAGACAATGGTTTACAGAACTTTTGGTAAATGAAGCCACATTCATGGAATCAGGAGATTTAACAAGTTTTCTTCCTAAACAATTTAGTTCTAATTTTACCCCTCCCCAACCCCCACCTCAAGCCACCCCCAGGAAATTCTATCTAACTTAATCTCTCCATCTTTCAGTAAGGACCAGGTCTTAGATGCACTCTCTAAGGCCAGAAATACAGCTCATATGGGCACTGGTAATATTCCAGAATGACACCAAATATTTTGAAATATGACCTACTGGTATCACCGTTCAACCATAGCGTCTGCACAGGCTTAATGCCATGCAAATAGAAGACTGGAACAGTTATCCCTCTGTACAATGGCAGACCATCAATGGCTCCCAGGAACTATAGACCCACTAGTTTTACTAGTCTCATACGCAAAGCCATGGAAAGAATTATCAAGGAAATGATTAACAGTGACATAGGAAACTTCAGACACTGGACCCAACATAGTTGGTTTCATCAAAGGCAAGTGAAGCCTACTGAACCTAGTGGACTTTTCAGAAGGTCAACAGGGCAATAGATGAGGGCAAAATGGTGGCATTTGATACAGTACCCCACTCAGATATTGTAAACAAACTCACGGACTTAGGCATAAACTCCTATACAACTCATGGAAGAACTGTCTGACTCACAGACAGATCCCAGGAGGTTAGTCTTGTCTAGAGCACCTCCACAAAGAGGCTAGTTGCTATTGGGGTCCCCAAGTTCTTTTTGCTGGGTCTTCTCCTCTTTGGCATTTATTTTTCAGAAGTCAAGGCCTATGTCAAGGGCCTCTGGCTTACCAAATCTGCAGATGATTGCAAACTAGGAGCAATCATAGAAACCCCCCAGGGATAACAACATCTTACAGGTAGGTCTAAAAGGCAAGTGACTGCTGCCAAAGTCAGGGATTGAAACACAATGCCAGGAAATACATAATAGTATATTTTGGGAAGCTGGCCACCCAGTGAAACTACCTCATTGACAATAAACACCTAAAAGCAAATACACAAATCAGGGATTTGGAGACTCGTGTAGATAATATTATACTTGGCGTTTGACCAACAAGTGCCTAAGGGTTGTAAGAAAATCTTTCTGCGTCTCTCAGCATGTTAAGTTGTCAATCTCGCCTTCATTCTTGCTGGATGGGTTCGGAGCCGATCCTCGGCTCCGACTCGGCACTTGCTAAGCTTGAGAACTCCTTTTACCAGCTCGAGGCAACCCTATATCCCATGATGCAAGGCGAGACTACCTCAGATCTCGTTTGCCGCTTCGCGAAGAGGTCTCTTTTTTGCCAGCTCAGGTGAGTTTTCTATTTCACAGTTATTCAGGGGTAATTCTCCCTTTTTCTTATATTGGTTAGTTTCTAGACTAGTGTGTATAGCTATACTTAGTTCCCACCCTATATTCCTTCCATTTTAGGTAAAAGTTTTACTTATTCTCTGTTAGGCATAAGCCTCCCAGTTCATTAATCCCTGTCTGTTTGTGTGTGTTTTGGGGTTAATTGTGTGACTGTTGTTTGTGTGTGTGTATTTCTTTTTCTTAGACTATGTCTAAAGAGGTAAAGGTCTCAGGCTTCAAGAAGTATGACTCGTGCTGTCAGAAGATGTCTCTGACAGACGGTCACACTTCTTGTGTTTACTGCCTGGGGCCTTTACACCTGCAGGACTCCTGTGCTATATGCCACTCCTTTAGCCAGAGAGTCCTGCAGGAGAGGAGGAACAAGTTGATCCTCCATGGCTTATTGAAGCCAGAAGGTTCACCGACAAAGACTGGGTCGGGTAAACCTTCCAAGCCACCTAAGGTTCAGGCTCCGGTAGTTAAGCCTTCCCCGGTGGCTCCGACTCCTTCGGAGTCGAGATCGGCTCCGGCTGGAGCCGATCTTTCTACCACTGATATTGTAGTGTCGGTTCCTTCCGGCTCCGATACACAGTCTCCAGTTTCCTTGTCGGCACCGGCTGGTGCCGAGATGTTATCCAGCATCGGAGCCGATAAGTCTTCGGCTCCATCTGGAACCGAGAGGTTGTCGGCTCCGATGGCTCCGTCCAGGAAGAGATCTCGGTCCCCTTCTCTGGAGTCGATTCGCTCGGCTCCGAGGTCTCCTCTTTTATTGGAACGGAGTCATCGGAGCCGATCTTCGAGATCTTCCAGGCTGTCAGACCACGATTTAGAGAGGGTGGTAAGCAGGCTGTTGAAGTCACAGGCACTAGCCCAAATGCTCCATAGCCCGTCTCAACAGACTTCGGCTATTGCTCTTCCCCCTGAACTTCCTCCTCTGACTCTCCTCCAGAGTTCGGAGCCGGAGCTTTTCGGAACAGTGCCGTGTCGGTGCCAGGGCCGATACATCCCCTTTCGGCTCCGTCGTCTTCGGCTCCGATCTCCTCCATGAGACCTTCCTTGGAGGGATCCGGTCGTCGAGTTTCCCTTGTCTGCTCTGAGGGGGCTAGTGGCATCGGACCCTTGTCCGACCCCGCTCTCCCTCTCGGAGCTTCGGCTTTGGTGAGCTCGGCACCGACATCGGCCTCGGGGCCTTCTTTTTCAGTGGAGCCGGGAATTCCTGTATCTTCGGAGCAGGAGTCTTCCGGTCTCCCTGGGAGAGGAGCCTTTGAGGTGATGAGGAGTGTCCTGGCACCTGAGCCAGGTCAACGATCCATTCCTTTAGCTCCTCCCTCTCCGGTGCCTGTTGATGTCTCTTGCCAGTCTCTTGCTCCCAGGCCCAGGGATCCATCGCCCCAGGTTTCCCCATTGGGAATGACTTCCTCTTCCGAGGTTTCTTCTGATCCCGCAGGAGAACCCCCGCGCAAGAGGACGTGTAAGAGGAAACACACAGACTCCCCTGAGTCTACCACATCGGATACCGACTTAGATGAGTCGGAGGGTTCCCCCCGGTCCCCCTCTGAGGATGTCTCCTTTTCAGACATCCTGGAACTCCTCAAACAGAGGGGGAACTGGCCTTCCATTGACCCCTCCAAGGATGAGTCAGTATACCTGGAGGCATTTGGATCTCGGCCCTCCACCTCCTGGGTGTCTCCGCCTTTCGACCCACTCATGCAGGTAGTGGCTCGGAAGGCGTGGGCAGCCCCGGATTCTGTGGAACCTGTCCCCAGGAGGCCATCCAAATTTATTACGGCCCCTCCAGACAAGCAGTTTCTTTCTAAGGGCGTCTCTGTGGATGCTATGGTGGTGGCGGCAGCCACCAAGAAGGAACTTGTGGATCCTTCCGTGCCTGTCCATCCTCCTAACAAAGACTCTAGGACCATGGATAGGTATGGCAAGCGGAT